>NC_041384.1:234495833-234603741 GCF_002162155.2 Triticum dicoccoides | reverse complement strand
GAACCCCCCAGACACCCCCTTTCCTCTCCAGCTCCTCCCCCTCGCGCGCCCCAGCCATGGCCGACGCTACCGCCGCCGTGCCTGCGTCGTAGCCGCGCTCCCCGCCGCCCGTGCGTCCTCTCGTCGTGTCCAGGAGCTCCGCCGCTGTCCACTTCATCGAGCAAGCCGAGCCCCGAGCGCTCGCAACGCCCGAGTCCACCGCACCGACCTCGCCCGAGTCCGCCGTCGCCGGAGATCCCCTTCAACCCCGTCGTCGCTCCGGTCCATCCCCGGCCGCACCAAGGGCTTCGTCGCACTCACTGTGAGCTTAGCCGTCTTCCCCTCCCTTCCGTTCTTGCTCCCGAGCCGTGTAGCGACCTCCCGGAGCTCAACCGCACCCACCGCCGTGGAGCTCGTCGCCGACGTGCTCCCGGTCATCCTCCGGCCACTCCACGGTGTCCATCATGTTCACCGCGTCACGTAGCACCTAACTAGCTACTCCCCGCACCTCACCGATCCCCCTAGCGACAAGTTCGACTTTGGCCGAACTCCAGTGGCCACCAAAGTCGTCGTCGGCGCCAACTCCGGCCACCCCGACCCCAACGGACTCCACCAAGAGCTGCGGCTCGACCTCAGCTCCTCTCCGGTGGCCTCCGCGGCTCGTTTGGTTGCCGGAACGGCAAAAATCACTTCCGCCGCCGCGTCGGGCTCGCCGGCGGCTAAACGCCGGTGCAGCTGACCTGGGTTTGACCACGGGTGGGCCCTGGTTGACTTCCCTGAGTCAATGACAGGTGGGGCCCAGCCCTGCTAACTAATTAGGATTAGTTTAAATTAATTTTAGTTTAATTAATCACACTGACACGCGGGACCCACTGTCAGGTTTGACCGGACGTGTCCCGTTGACCTACTGATGTCACACTACCGTCAGGCTGACGCAATAATTGATTTTCTGGATTTAATCTAATATAGGAAATTCCAGAATATAGTTTAAACTTTAAAAAATTCATAACTTTTATTCTGTAACTCCAAATCAGACAAATTATATATGAAAAATGATCAGAAAAATCCAATCTATCCATCTGTACTGTTTTCATGCATGATTAAACAAGTTAACCTGATGTTTAATGCAGAACAAGGAAAAACACTTTAAAGGGCCATGTTTGGGTTTAAAATTTGAATCTTTGATTCAAATTGGTTCAAACCCTTCTGGTCCTAGTTGCATTAGCCCAACTCACTCATATTGCCATGTTTCATGCATGCATCATATTGTTGCACATTGTTTGGTGATGGTTGTGTATCGGTGTTCTTTGCGGCAGGTTCTACCTCTGAGGAGTACCGTGATTACCCTAACAAAGAACCGTATCAGTGCATCGAATCATCAGGCAAGCAACCAACCATTTGATCATATCGATACAATCCCATGTTCTCGCTCCTGCTCTCTTTTATTGCATTAAGACAACGCGTTTCAAACTGCTGTGTGCTACGGTAGTTGAACCCATTTCCTCTGCATGACCTGTCATTGCCACAGTAACTAGATGTGACCCACTAGCATGTGTAGGAGTTGATTGAGCCATATGTATGTGTTGTTCCTACCTTGCTATGCCTGCTATGCTTAGAGTCGTGTCAGGTCTGGTTCATCTGGGTGATGGGCTAGAGTGAAATGATTATGTCGGTAATGAGAATGGTGTGGTGAACACGATTTGGTAAAGGTATCGATGAGAGGCCATGTAGGAGTGCATGGTGGGTTGTTTCATTGAAACCGACCTTAAGCACTGAGATCTGTATGTGTGATTTAAGATACAGCTACTACCATGCATTGGGCCCTGAAATATGACCCCGCTCGACTTCTTATCCACCCTAGTTCTCTGTCCAGGAGTTGCAAGTAGTTTCTGGTGTTTGTAGCCTACTAGAGGCCGTGGACAGCGCTGACCGTAGGGGTGGGCTGTGATGCGGTAGGTACGTGGCACGGTGTACCGAATACCCGTTAGGTATCTCGGGAACCCTATTCACATCGTTCGGGGCCGTATGGGAAACCTCGGCCGGACTCCCTGCGGATGGAACCTGGATAGGCGATAAACCTGGACTAGAGACTTAGGTGTTTAGGTAGGTCGTGGTCTACACCCACGTCGGCTTTCGCTTGAAGTCTACCGAGCACATGTCGTATGCAGACGCTAAGTGGTGGAAACATGTATGAAGAAGTACACCCCTGCAGGGTTATCATGATCTATTCGAATAGCCGCGTCCGCGGTAAAGGACTACTTGGTTGCCTATACAGTTCATAGACAAGTAAATGGAAACTACTAAAAGCCTCAAGATAAGTGTGAGTGCCGAGGATGGCTCTTCCGTAGGAAGACGGAGGTGGATCCTCGGTAGTGTATTGAAGTGGTGAGTAGTGGACTCGTGTACGCAAAACCATTTCAAGTTGGAGTCTCGTAGGTTAGCCTAGCCAAGAGTCAAAGCTGGCTTGCTGCAACAACTCCACCAACCCTTCTTGATAATATGCATGTATGTAGGATCTGATGTAAGTCTTGCTGAGTACCTTTGTACTCATGTTGCTATAATTTACATTTTTTACAGAAGACGCTGCAACCCCTTCTGATGGGTTCTACGTAAACGTTGACATCAATGAGTAGGCTAAGGCCCAGGTGGTGATCCTGAGCTTGTGAAGGACCACGTAGTGTAGCTAGGCTTTCCAAGCCTCTTTTAGTTTACTAGTTGTCTGTACTCAGACAAGTTACTTCCGCTGCTGGTTTGTATGACTGTATGACTTGAATGCTGGGTCGTGTGACCCGTACCTGTGTGTATGATTATGTATGACTCCCTGAGCCTTAAATAAAGTACTTGTGTCGTAGAGTCATGTTGTGATGCCATGTTGTATTTGCACATATCGAGCATACTGTGTGTATGTTATTGAAATGCTTGGTATGTGTGGGATCTGACTATCTAGTTGTTTATCTTTAGTAACCTCTCTTACCGGGAAATGTCTCCTAGTGTTACCACTGAGCCATGGTAGCTTGCTACTGCTCTGGAACACTTAGGCTGGCCGGCATGTGTCCTTCTTCGTTCCGGTGTCTGTCCCTTCGGGGAAATGTCACGCATTGAGTACCGGAGTCCTGTTAGCCCGCTACAGCCCGGTTTACCGGAGTCCTGCTAGCCCAGTGCTACAGCCCGGACCCTCTTGCTGATGACCGACACGTTCGAAGCTGGGTCATGGATGCCTGTCCCTGTAAGTCTGTGCCACTTTGGGTTTACAACTAGTCATGTCAGCCCGGGCTCCTTAACATATGGATGCTAGCGACACTATCATATACGTGAGCCAAAAGGCGCAAACGGTCCCGAGCAAAGGTAAGGCGACACCCGTGGGGATACCGTGCGTGAGGCCGCAAAGTGATATGAGGTGTTACAGGCTAGATCGATGTGTCATCGAGTCGGGGTCCTGACAGCGTTGGCATCAGAGCCGGACTGCCTGTAGGTTCTCCAAGCCAAACTGGTCGATGTCGAGTCTAGAAATTCTTTAGTTATATGTAGGGGAATTGTTTGTGGGTTGGAACGTAAGGTTCTTTTTACTCCTTTATCTTATGACATTCTGATCTGAGTCAGACTATTCTTCCACCGGGGGTTAAGGAATTAGGATCTTTTCTCTCTATCAGGTTCACGTGTTACTAATCAGTAGTACCTTATAGGTTTGATGAATACAAGCCTAGTTCAGTTCTACTACCACATTATGTTGCTAGGATGGACTCAGAACTTGATATGATGATGTTGAGTGTGTATGAAATCCTTTGTCAAATGTCTCAAAATCCTTCTTGAGCATTTACAGCTGTTATGCTGCCGAAATTTTGCTAGAAATTCTAATGCCTTTGCATTATGGTTGTGCTTTCAGATGGCCACTCGCGGCCTCAATCAAGTGGTTCGCCTGACTCGATGCCTAGATGTACCCGGCCATACCGCCATGTTGGTCAGGGTATGACTGAGGCTGGATACCGTTGGTATCCTGAGTACACGGTCGAAGAGCAATTTCGGGACTTTAATCAAAGCTAGTATCTCTGCACTGTCAGGATATTTCCATCTTATCCTGGATCCACCGAGCCCCTTCACTGCTCCTATGGACTCGGGGTTACTATTGAGATGGCTGTACAGGACGCCGCCTACTCTATGATGACCATCATGCGAGTCAGGTCTGGCCTATTTCGGGACTCTGATTTCCGGTATATGCCAGGATCACTTCCGGGAGCACAAGGGTATCTCCAGGCTATCTATGCTGACCCCACTCAGGAGGATTCGCGGACTCACACCACTGCTGAGATGCTCGAGGATAAGGACCGTGAAAATCGGGCCTTGAGGCTAGAGCTTTTTAATACCCGTGCTGACCATTGGGCCACGTTGACTCGGTTTGCACCGGCGGTGCAAGCTGGATATTCGGATATGCGCGATCTCTATCCTGTGAGATCTGCTCTGCCAGACGTGATGGGTTGGCGTGATGTAGGAGGCATCACCCCACCTCGCGGTCCTCGCAGGCCACTGTCTATTGGTCCAAGACCCCATCCTAGCCCCTATGGTCCACAAGCTCCGTGAGATCGTCTGTTACCGGATGATCATGTTGAGCTTCCAGGCTATGGAGGTAATTTCTACGAGGACTACTACGGATCGGTCTGAGTTAGTGGTGGTATCACTAGTTTGTACTAGCTGTGTCGTCTATCGTCCTGCGTGACTCATGGGATATGACCTAGTTTGTACCGCTTCCGGAGGTGTAGAAAAATAATGTATAGGAGCTTGGGATGCCTCCGATGTGATGTAATCTTCCTTTCACCGTAATAGTACCTTGTTTGGTCTTGTACTAAACCTTGTATGGTGTGTATGACGATGGAATAAAGAAGCAGTTTCTGTATCTACCATGTCATATGGATGATCTTCTTGCATTCCGAGTTATTCCTTACATTCTGTATCCTATGTCGGAATCTTATCATTCTGACTAAATCATTGTCTTGTTTACCTAGGATGGTCAACACGCGCACTAACCCTGCTCCTCAAGAGCAGGCCGAAGGCAGTGAAGTCAGGAATGCAAATCTGCCTCATCCTCCTTCCCTAGCCGAGGTTATGATGGAAGCTGAGAGAAATAAACGGGAGACCAAGCGTTTGTTGGAGCGTATTGAACAGAACACAGGACACCATCAGAGGACTAACGTGGTGTCGCTCAGTGATTTCATTAAGTTACATCCACCCACGTTCCACCACTCCCTCGAGCCTCTCGACGCTGATGACTGGCTTCGCAGTATTTCTCACAAACTGCGTTCTGCGCTAGTAGCTGAGGCTGACAAGGTCACCTTTGTTGCATATCATCTTGAAGGCCCCGCCAGTCTATGGTGGGAGAATTATGGAGCTATGCGCCCAGCGGGCCATGTCACTACTTGGGCTGAATTCAGCGAGGCTTTCCGTGAACATCACATTCCGGAGGGTCTCATGGACCGTAAACGTGAGGAATTTTGCAATTTCACCCAAGGCCGACTCTCTGTGGATGCTTACAGCAGGGAGTTTGGTAACCTCGCACGATATGCCACTGAGGAAGTTTCTACCGATGCCAAGAAGCAAGCAAGGTTCCGTAAGGGGCTTAGTCCTGAGCTTCGCCGCGACCTCCATCTGCATGAGTGCACATCCTTTCAGAACCTTGTTAACAAGGCCATCAGTGCTGAGACTGGTCAGACTGATTATGACGCAACACGCAAGCATGGCCGTGACGTGGGTTCCTCATCCGGTGCTGGTCCTCAGAAGCGCCGTGTGTGGGTGCCCAACACTGCCCTGCCACCCAGGTTCACACCGAGGCCATCCTTCCAGGCGCCTCGCCCCGTTCAACAGTCTGCACCAGCCAAGCCCTATGGTGGTCCAACCAACAATGCTCCTCCACGAACCAGTTCCGTGACTTGTTTCAAGTGTGGGGAATCTGGCCACTATATGCGTGAGTGTCCCCAGACCAACCCTAATCAATCTGCTAAAGCTGTTGGCCGTGGCAAGCCGACAGGGAAAGTGTTCCACGCCAAGCTGGCCACCGCTGCACGTGGCCACGTCAACTGTATCTCTGCCGAGGAAGCTCAAGAGGATCCCAACGTCGTTCTTGGTACGCTTCTTGTTAATTGCCACCCGGCATCTGTTCTTTTCGATACAGGAGCCTCTCATTCTTTTATATCCGAAAATTATGCTCGTTTGCATAACATCGCATTCTGTGACATGCCAACCTCTATGGTAATTCAAACTCCGGGATCCAAATGGCAAACTTCTAGAGTAAGCCATGGAAATGAAATCCAAGTCGACAGACTTGTTTTCCTCGCATCTTTGATAGCCCTTAAATCTTCAGATATTAATATCATTCTGGGTATGGACTGGATGTCAGTTCATCATGCCCAAATTGATTGCTTCTCTAGGACTGTTCAACTTACCCATCCTTCGGGGAAGATAGTCAATGTCTTGACCCGAATAGCCAAGCGACAGTTATATTCTCTTAACGCCAGCCCTTTGCCAGACCTTGAGGACGTCCCGGTAGTCTGTGACTTTCCGGATGTCTTCCCAGAGGAATTGCCAGGTGTTCCACCCGACAGGGATGTTGAGTTTGTAATAGACCTCATTCCAGGAACCGTCCTGATTGCTAGAAGACCTTATAAGATGGCACCACTAGAACTAGCCGAGCTTAAGAAACAACTCGATGAGTCCTTGAAAAAGGGTTTCATCCGACCTAGTTCATCTCCGTGGGCTTGCCCCGTCCTCTTCGTCAAGAAGAAGGATGGTACGGACTGGATGGTTGTAGATTATCGACCTGTCAATTTGGTCACAATCAAGAACAAATATCCGCTCCCCAGGATCAACGACCTGTATGATCAGCTCGTTGGATCCTCAGTCTTCTCCAAAATGGATTTGAGGTTGGGCTACCATCAAATCAAAATCAGGAACGGGGACATTCCTAAAACGGCCTTTGTTACTCGTTATGGCCAATACGAGTACACCGTCATGTCCTTCGGTTTAACCAACGCTCCAGCCACCTTTTCTTGGTTAATGAACTCAATCTTCATGGAGTATTTGGATAAATTCGTCGTTGTTTACCTCGATGATATACTCATCTACTCCAAGAACGAGGAAGAACATGCCGAACATCTAAGGCTAGTGTTGACGAAACTTCGAGAGCATCGTCTTTATGCCCAATTCTCTAAATGTGAATCTTGGTTGTCAGAAGTGACCTATCTGGGTCATGTAATATCTGGTAAAGGTATTGCTGTTAACCCTGAGCGAGTTCAAGCCGTCCTTAATTGGACTCCACCTGAATCGGTCAAGCAAGTTCGGAGTTTCCTTGGCCTAGCGAGCTATTGTCGTCGCTTTGTCGAGAACTTCTCCAAAGTTGCTAAACCTCTAACCGAACTCCTTAAGAAAGATAAAAAGTTCGAATGGACTCCACAATGTGAGCACAGCTTTCAGGAACTGAAAAGATGCCTGACTTCTGCTCCCGTACTGGTACCGCCAGACTTCTCTAAGGACTTTGTTATCTACTGCGACGCCTCGTGACAAGGACTAGGCTGTATTCTCATGCAAGATCGACATGTAATTGCTTACGCCTCACGGAAATTGCACCCACATGAGGAGAATTATCCTACTCATGATCTAGAGCTTGCAGCTGTAGTCTATGCACTTAAAACCTGGCGACATTACCTACTCAGTAATTGTTGCGAAATATTCACTGATCACCAAAGTCTGAAGTACATCTTCACCCAACCGGATTTGAATCTCAGGCAAAGATGTTGGGTCGAGTTGATCACAGATTTCGACTTCGGAATAACTTACACCCCAGGGAAAGCCAACGTCATGGCTGATGCGCTAAGTAGTAAATCTTATTGTAACAACCTGATGTTACAACAAAGTCAACCGCTTCTCCATGAGGAATTTCGGAAGCTTAACCTTCACATTGTTCCTCAAGGATTTCTTTCCACCTTGGTGGCGAAACCTACTCTTACGGATCAAATCATCGCTGCCCAGAAGCGAGATAAGGGAATAGCTAAGATCAAGGAGAACATTGCTAGCGGAGGTGCTAGTTGTTTCTCCACAAATGATCATGGTGTTGTGTACTTTGAGAACCGTTTAGTGGTTCCCAAGAACCAACATCTACGGCAGTTGATCCTTAAGGAGGCTCATGAATCTCCTCTCACCATTCATCCCGGTAGTACCAAGATGTATCAGGACCTACGCCAGAGGTTCTGGTGGACTAGGATGAAGAGAGAAATTGCTCAGTATATTGCTAATTGCGACGTCTGTCGTCGTGTAAAAGCAGAGCATCAACGGCCTGCTGGCACCCTTCAACCCCTAGCTATTCCTGAATGGAAATGGGATAAAATTGGTATGGATTTCATTACCGGTTTTCCCAGGACCAAGAGAGGGAATAATGCTATCTTTGTCGTTGTCGATCGTCTTTCCAAAGTGGCCCATTTCTTACCTGTTCGTGAGAGTATAACCGCTAGTCAGCTGGCAGACTTATACATCTCCCGAATAGTGTCTCTCCATGGTGTTCCTTTGGAAATTAACTCGGATCGAGGAAGTCTTTTCACCTCTCGATTTTGGGAAAGTTTCCAAAACACTATGGGAACCCGCCTTTCCTTTAGCACCGCTTTTCACCCTCAATCGAGTGGTCAAGTAGAACGCGTCAACCAGATTCTAGAAGACATGCTTCGAGCCTCTGTTATCTCTTTCGGAATGGAGTGGGAGAAATGCCTTCCATTTGCCGAATTTGCTTACAACAACAGCTATCAATCTAGCTTGGGTAAGGCCCCTTTTGAAGTTCTCTATGGACGACGGTGTCGAACACCCCTTAACTGGTCAGAGACCGGGGAAAGACAATTCTTTGGCCCGGATATGATTCAGGAAGCAGAAGAGCAAGTTCGCATCGTTCGTGAAAAGTTGAAAACAGCCCAATCCCGTCAGAAGAGTCAATATGACCGAAAACATAAGGCTATGACTTTCGAGATTGACGAGAAGGCTTACCTTCGGGTTACCCCTCTGAAGGGAACCCATCGTTTCGGTATCAAAGGCAAATTGGCTCCTCGTTACATTGGACCTTTTCGCATTCTCGCCAAACGAGGAGAAGTTGCCTACCAGTTGGAACTACCTCCGCATCTCTCCAGAGTCCACAATGTCTTCCACGTTTCTCAACTCAGGCGTTGCTTCTCGGATCCTATCCGTGGAGTGGACCACGAAACGCTTGATCTCCAAGATAATCTTACGTATCGAGAGTACCCCATTCGTATCCTCGATCAGGCCGAGCGTACCACTCGACGTCATAATATCAAGTTTCTCAAAGTTCAATGGTCGCACCATTCTGAGGATGAAGCAACTTGGGAAAGGGAGGATCGTCTTCGACTTGAGTATCCCGCCTTCTTCCCGGAGGAACCTAAATCTCGGGACGAGATTCTTTTGAGTGGGGGTGAGTTGTCACACCCTAGCTAGTCATGCATTAGAGTGTTGCATCATGTTTATTTTTGCATCAGAAACCTGAAATGGGGATGACAGAACCCCCAATCCCCTCTGAAACCAATTAGGGTTTACTAAAAACTTTTTCAATGAACCTGAAATGCCCTTCTAAAATGCCCACCATTTTTGTCTTGGTTCAGAACCTCTGCCAAAAGTGATGCACATTTTCCTAGGTCATCTTAGGGTCTTTGAATTAAATCATAAATATTTGAGTTTGGGCATTTAAAATTATATAAAATATTCAGATGCTCAAATATCCCCAAACTAAAATGTTTCATGTTGGAAATAATCCAACTATGGACCAGGAGTAGTTTGGTGATTTTAGGAGTTGCCTAAGTATTTTTAATAAATCAACGAAGTTGCAGAAGTATTAAAAAACAGAAAACAGAAAGAAAATAGCAAAACTTACCTGGCGCCCAGCACCCGGCCCACCTGCCGGCCCAGCCCAGCGCCGCTCCAGCGAGCTGCTTGCCGGCCAGGTAGGCAGGCAGGTGCCCGACGGCGACCGCAGCGCGCGCCACGCACCTGCTCGCCGCCTCGCCGCTCCACTCGCCGGGTGACGTCGTGGATCGCTCCCCCTCTCCCCCCGAACCCCCCAGACACCCCCTCTCCTCTCCAGCTCCTCCCCCTCGCGCGCCCCAGCCATGGCCGACGCTACCGCCGCCGTGCCTGCGTCGTAGCCGCGCTCCCCGCCGCCCGTGCGTCCTCTCGTCGTGTCCAGGAGCTCCGCCGCTGTCCACTTCATCGAGCAAGCCGAGCCCCGAGCGCTCGCAACACCCGAGTCCACCGCACCGACCTCGCCCGAGTCCGCCGTTGCCGGAGATCCCCTTCAACGCCGTCGTCGCTCCCGTCCATCCCCGGCCGCACCAAGGGCTTCATCGCACTCACTGTGAGCTTAGCCATCTTCCCCTCCCTTCCGTTCTTGCTCCCGAGTCGTGTAGCGACCTCCCGGAGCTCAACCGCACCCACCGCCGTGGAGCTCGTCGCCGACGTGCTCCCGGTCATCCTCCGGCCACTCCACGGTGTCCATCATGCTCACCGCGTCACGTAGCACCTAACTAGCTACTCCCCGCACCTCACCGATCCCCCTAGCGACAAGTTCGACTTTGGACGAACTCCGGTGGCCGCCAAAGTCGTCGCCGGCGCCAACTCCGGCCACCCCGACCCCAACGGACTCCACCAAGAGCTGCGGCTCGACCTCAGCTCCTCTCCGGTGGCCTCCGCGGCTCGTTTGGTTGCCGGAACGGCAAAAATCACTTCCGCCGCCACGTCGGGCTCGCCGGCGGCTAAACGCCGGTGCAGCCGACCTGGGTTTGACCACGGGTGGGCCCTGGTTGACTTCCCTGAGTCAATGACAGGTGGGGCCCAGCCCTGCTAACTAATTAGGATTAGTTTAAATTAATTTTAGTTTAATTAATCACACTGACACGCGGGACCCACTGTCAGGTTTGACCGGACGTGTCCCGTTGACCTACTGATGTCACACTACCGTCAGGCTGACGCAATAATTGATTTTCTGGATTTAATCTAATATCGGAAATTCCAGAATATAGTTTAAACTTTAAAAAATTCATAACTTTTATTCTGTAACTCCAAATCAGACAAATTATATATGAAAAATGATCAGAAAAATCCAATCTATCCATCTGTACTATTTTCATGCATGATTAAACAAGTTAACCTGATGTTTAATGCAGAACAAGGAAAAACACTTTAAAGGGCCATGTTTGGGTTTAAAATTTGAATCTTTGATTCAAATTGGTTCAAACCCTTCTGGTCCTAGTTGCATTAGCCCAACTCACTCATATTGCCATGTTTCATGCATGCATCATATTGTTGCACATTGTTTGGTGATGGTTGTGTATCGGTGTTCTTTGCGGCAGGTTCTGCCTCTGAGGAGTACCGTGATTACCCTAACGAAGAACCGTATCAGTGCATCGAATCATCAGGCAAGCAACCAACCATTTGATCATATCGATACAATCCCATGTTCTCGCTCCTGCTCTCTTTTATTGCATTAAGACAACGCGTTTCAAACTGCTGTGTGCTACGGTAGTTGAACCCATTTCCTCCGCATGACCTGTCATTGCCACAGTAACTAGCTGAAACCCACTAGCATGTGTAGGAGTTGATTGAGCCATATGTATGTGTTGTTCCTACCTTGCTATGCCTACTATGCTTAGAGTCGTGTCAGGTCTAGTTCATCTGGGTGATGGGCTAGAGTGAAATGATTATGTCGGTAATGAGAATGGTGTGGTGAACACGATTTGGTAAAGGTATCGATGAGAGGCCATGTAGGAGTACATGGTGGGTTGTTTCATTGAAACCGACCTTAAGCACTGAGATCTGTATGTGTGATTTAAGATACAGCTACTACCATGCATTGGGCCCTGAAATATGACCCCGCTCGACTTCTTATCCACCCTAGTTCTCTGTCCAGGAGTTGCAAGTAGTTTCTGGTGTTTGTAGCCTACTGGAGGCCGTGGACAGCGCTGACCGTAGGGGTGGGCTGTGATGCGGTAGGTACGTGGCACGGTGTACCGAATACCCGTTAGGTATCTCGGGAACCCTGTTCACATTGTTCGGGGCCGTGTGGGAAACCTCGGCCGGACTCCCTGCGGATGGAACCTGGATAGGCGATAAACCTGGACTAGAGACTTAGGTGTTTAGGTAGGTCGTGGTCTACACCCACGTCGGCTTTCGCTTGAAGTCTGCCGAGCACATGTCGTGTGCAGACGCTAAGTGGTGGAAACATGTATGAAGAAGTACACCCCTGCAGGGTTATCATGATCTATTCGAATAGCCGCGTCCGCGGTAAAGGACTACTTGGTTGCCTATACAGTTCATAGACAAGTAAATGGAAACTACTAAAAGCCTCAAGATAAGTGTGAGTGCCGAGGATGGCTCTTCCGTAGGAAGACGGAGGTGGATCCTCGGTAGTGTATTGAAGTGGTGAGTAGTGGACTCGTGTACGCAAAACCATTTCAAGTTGGAGTCTCGTAGGTTAGCCTAGCCAAGAGTCAAAGCTGGCTTGCTGCAACAACTCCACCCACCCTTCTTGATAATATGCTTGTATGTAGGATCTGATGTAAGTCTTGCTGAGTACCTTTGTACTCATGTTGCTATAATTTACATTTTTTACAGAAGATGTTGCAACCCCTTCTGATGGGTTCTACGTAAACGTTGACATCAACGAGTAGGCTAAGGCCCAGGTAGTGATCCTGAGCTTGTGAAGGACCACGTAGTGTAGCTAGGCTTTCCAAGCCTCTTTTATTTTACTAGTTGTCTGTACTCAGACAAGTTACTTCCGCTGCTGGTTTGTATGACTGTATGACTTGAATGCTGGGTCGTGCGACCCGTACCTGTGTGTATGATTATGTATGGCTCCCTGAGCCTTAAATAAAGTACTTGTGTCGTAGAGTCATGTTGTGATGCCATGTTGTATTTGCACATATCGAGCATACTGTGTGTATGTTATTGAAATACTTGGTATGTGTGGGATCTGACTATCTAGTTGTTTATCTTTAGTAGCCTCTCTTACCGGGAAATGTCTCCTAGTGTTACCACTGAGCCATGGTAGCTTGCTACTGCTCTGGAACACTTAGGCTGGCCGGCATGTGTCCTTCTTCGTTCCGGTGTCTGTCCCTTCGGGGAAATGTCACGCATTGAGTACCGGAGTCCTGTTAGCCCGCTACAGCCCGGTTTACCGGAGTCCTGCTAGCCCAGTGCTACAGCCCGGACCCTCTTGCTGATGACCGACACGTTCGAAGCTGGGTCATGGATGCCTGTCCCTGTAAGTCTGTGCCACTTTGGGTTTACAACTAGTCATGTCAGCCCGGGCTCCTTAACATATGGATGCTAGCGACACTATCATATACGTGAGCCAAAAGGCGCAAACGGTCCCGGGAAAAGGTAAGGCGACACCCGTGGGGATACCGTGCGTGAGGCCGCAAAGTGATATGAGGTATTACAGGCTAGATCGATGTGTCATCGAGTCGGGGTCCTGACACAGCAATCAGGGGGAAATGATTTTTATCGCAAAATACTGGTGGCCCGTCCGGTGGGTCCCTGCTGTCAGGTGGAGGAATCATTATTTTCCGCGTAATAAGGAGGCACTTCCTTGCTGCCGCCGTGGACCCAGCTGTCAGCCTCTCCACGTACAGTCCACGTCCGATGGAAGTCGTTCCTTCCACGTTGACCACACCGCGCCGAGACCACCAGGGCGGTGGACGATGGCGAGGCCTAGGAAGGGGACGACACGGAGCCGGTGAAGACGAGACAGTGGATGCCCACGCGGAGAGGAGTATGAGGGTTCACTCGTTCGGCTGCGGTGTGAGGCTGCCATCGCCGCAGGGCCTAGCCAGCGGTGGGAATAGTAGGGGCGGTGAGTCCTCCACGGCAGCACAGCCGGCCACGGGAGGCAGGAGCAGGTGGCAGGACCGGCGCTGCTTTGGGCGGCTGGAGCAAGAAGACCAAAGGTTGAAGAAGCACTACGGCCGTTGGATGGACATCGTACGGTCACTACAGCTAGAATCGTTTATATTGACTAAGTTGACAAAGCCCTTGGTACGTCAACTTAGTAGGCCCACAGGTCAGCTTCTGAAACGGCGCGCCCTAGATGTGAGGGGGAGGAATCATTTTTTGGGCGGGTGAAGCTAGAATATCCGAGATTGAAGAAGAAGCACGGCATCCGTTGGATGGACATCCAACGGCCACTGCTGCTAGAACCGTGTGTTGACTATAAGTTGACAAAGCCTTGCATACGCGTCAACTCTGTTTTTTTAGGAGACACGTCAACTTAGTAAGGCCAGAAGTGTGTGGCAGAGAACTTATAGCCCATTTGAGATTTGTAAGAATGTGTAGCCCATTTTTGAATTCTAATGGAATTTACTACAGCCCATTTACAGTTTGTTAAAAGTGCAGCCCATTTCAACCAACCGTTCAAAACAGAATTCAATAAAATTTCCCACATTTTGATGGGATCCGAAATATTTTTATCTGGAAATTTCTAGTCAGATTAAATACAATTTCAATATAAATTTATATTACATAAAAATCAAACGAAACATTGCGCTCGCAACAATTAATGAAATTAAAATTTTCAATATACAAAAATAATATTTTATAAAGTAATCACGTGTTTGGTGCATTTTTTAATAGTTACTGCCCAGTTTTTATAATTACATTCCATTTATTATTTCTTAAAGCCCATTTTCTTGTTAAGCCTAATGCATCCCTCCTAGGAAAGATTTACAGCCCAGCGGGGCGGAGAATAACAACTTGACCTTGCCTGGGTATTCCTAAAAAAAGTATAGCTGGGCTAGCCATTTTTAGCTTGAAAAAAATTAATATCTGGGTTGGATATCTGGCCTGGGCTAGACTGGCCACAGCCCGCCCAGTTAATACCTGCAGTGATGTTTTCATTGTTGTTCAGAGGAGAAAAATTAATATCTGGGCTAAACATTGAAAAACTCTGCAGTGCTCACACCTCAAAAACACAAATGCTGCTCGAGCTGCTTGGTCCCAGCTGTCGGCTGCTTCTTGTGCAATTCTCTCATTTATTGACTAGTACTACATAGGTTGACAATGGTGTAGAACCGTGATGTCAGGAAACCAGGGGGAAGCAAAATAAATAACTCCAGCGAGCGCTTCCACCTCTGCCTCGTTGTCTCCCGTGGAAACCCCTTTCCTCCCTTTTTTTGCTCGGGCAAGGACCAATGCATGCAGCACGTCCATGCGGTATTAGGCAAGAAATAAAATCGCTTTGCATGCTATGAATTACGATGGCCTGCATGGGTAGCTAATAAGGCATCCCCTTAACTGCTATGATTAAATGTTGTGTTTAGAAGAGAGAAATATTCTTCTTTTCCACCAATCTGCTTGCACCTAGGTCGTGATGCACCTTCTAATACGACTTATTCACCTAGACGGAGGGAGTATAGTTTTATACATACATATATATATATATATATATATATATAATAAGGAGGCACTTGCGTACATAGGCTATGGACCTGGTGGGTCCCCATTGTCATCCTCTCCAAGTAAAGTCATCTCCTCGCCCGCGCACGCTTTCCGCCCGAAACAGTCAGCGCCGCCCGCCGCATTTCCCGGTGCAGGCGATTGCTCCGCCTTCAAATGACACAAGTGTCGTCCGTCCGTCCATCTGCCGCCCACATTAATGATACGCGGTTGCCGAGGCGGCTACTCTGGCGCCACACGTCCGTCCCTCCGCCCGCCCACCATTGCTATATAAACTGCTGCGCCGGCCATAGCCGCAGTCATCCGCATCCGTTCCCTTTCTCCTGTCCACACCACTACTGCCCACCATGGCTTCCTCACGCTCCAGCGCTCTTCGAGACGGGCGAACGACGGACCACAAGGAGATGGTAGCCATTGCTGCCGACCGGCTGGCCGGCAGGCAGCCGGAGGATGACGACGTCCCAAAGGAGAACATGGTAGTCGATGATCCGGTGCCAACCCCCTCCTCCATGCCATCCTCGCCGGTCCATTGCACCATGACCATCGGCGAGGCCCGTGCTCAATATATGGACAGTGTGAGGCAGATGCGTCAGGAGAAGTTCCGGGAGGCGCAGGCCGAGGCCGCCTACAACCACCATCTCCTCGAGGAGTATCTGCAGGCGGAGGAGCAGATCACCGCGGAGCGGGTGGAGCAGGAGGCGCTGCTCGACTCGTACCGCTCCGCCCCCATGGGCCGCCTCGAGCACTGGCGGGAGCGCATGCGGGTGGCGGAGGCTGTGGCCGCCTACAAAGAGGCTAGCAAAGAGGGCGATGAAGCGGGCGAGGCACTGTTTGGCGAGACCGAGGACGAGGCAGAGGACAATGCCGGCTCCGACGACTCCCCGCTCCGCTGGCGTCAACGAGGCCCTACTCCGCCGAGGCCCCGCAACGCCAACAACGAGGCAGAGGACACCGCCGGCTCCGCCGAGGCCCCGCCCCGCCAACAACGAGGCAGAGGACATCGCCGGCTCAGCCGAGGCCCCACCCTGCCGGCAACGCGGGCAAGGATTTCCACCGCTCCGCTGAGGCGCCGCCCGCCGGCAACGAGACAGAGGACATCGCCGACTCCGCCGAGGCCTCGCCCCACTACCAACAAGGTCGCGCCACACGGAAAACAAGGAAGAGTAGAACACGGTAGGTCACTGTCGCTCGGGTCCAAGTAAGGCCACCGTTACTACCCTCCTGTTGAAGCCAAGCTAGGCGGGTTGACCATTGACGGACGGTTAGCTTCTTGGCGGCGACGTGGAGTCGGGGAGTTCTGCTGGAGAATAACGCTGCTTCTACTTAACTGCTGGTGCAGTTGGCTGACTGACATGTGGGCCCAACAGGCCACATGTCAGTTACATAACTGCACCTATAGTTAAGTCACTGAAGCTTCTGTTCGGCTCAGCGGGACACATGTGGGTAGCTTCGGTTAATTAATTATACCTCCAGCGCACCCCTTTTTAGTTGAAGAATGTATGAAATGTAATGAAATCTGGCATGTTTATATGAAATCCGACCGTGTATGAATGAATTTATTTCAATTAGTTCGAATTCCTATATCACTGGCATTGGATGAACATGCAAAACAATATGTACTAGCATTATTCCCAGGGTGATCACCTCGTTTGCAGCAGTTTCACATGTACTCCCTCCGGTCCTTTCTAGTCTGCATACAAGTTTTGCCTGCAGTCAAAGTATCTCTACTTTGACCAATCTTATACAAAAGTATGCACTTTCACAATGTGCGAAGTAAAAAGGAACAGAAGGAGTACAAAGAGTTTGAGCAGGTTTTTAGCGTTTCTGTACATTGCAATCAAACACACAGGCTTGGCAATTCATAGAGAACATTCAAAACAATCGATGATTATGCTTCTCAGCGACTCACATGTCAGAGGCAATATTTACTTCACAACTAAAGAATAAAGAAAAAATTGATCGACGCTGCTGACAGCAAGGGCGTCCCATTCGGAAATATCAAACGCATGTCTTGCTAAAATTAATGAGCAAAATTTGACAAGGTTGTCCCATTCCAAAATATCAAATGCCTACGATTGTGGAATGGGCAGGGTTTTCCATCAGTTTAGACATTGACATGGCACCTCATGCTAAATAATCCAGCTGTTCTTTTTGTGTAGTTCCACCAAAATCAACCAAATTTGCGTGTAGCTTGTATGATTTCGCCCTTATATGTTGCAACGCCCTGAACTTATCGGCACCTCCGTTCTTATGGTGGAAATGAATGATTCGATGTATTCATGAACATTTTGTGCAGTTCCCATTGAAATCAAGCTGAGCACCCTTGTTTGCACAAATACAAAAAAGTGATTAGTATAGAGCAAACTGCACTATGAATTGACAGTTTCAACAGGCACATACATGGTCCATGTAGATCACACTTTTAGAAAAATGGAACTCACCAGAAAGAATCCTAGAACAACATTGTACTCGCGCATCACAGCAAAAAAATGGAGATTTTGTCAGTCCTTCTGAGCTGAAGTTAGTTTGGTCTTGTGGGGAGTAATATAACCATCCTTCAACTGCTCCTTCTGATGATAAGATAGACAGGGCTTCTTCATCCTGGCATAATCGGAACTAGTCACTTCATGTACTCCATATTCTTCTTTAGAGGAAGATGATCCTGCTGTGCAAAGACAAGAGGACTACTAAATGCTAGCATCACTGTTTGCTTGAAAAAAAGGAAAGGAAATACTTAAAACAACACAGATGAAGCACTTCTCAAGGACAATACCACTTTTCATGACAGCACCGGGAGTTGATTTTTGTTTTTCTTCCCCTTGTTCTTCCCCTTCATCACTTGGTTCAATAACAAACAAGCTTCGCCTTCAATGTAAGATTTGGCATGTCAATTAGGGAGCACAAGTATAGTACTAAACTTAATTTTCTGATGAAAGTGGAAAAATACAGGCCAGCAGTTGTGAAATATCCTTATCTTACCTCAATGGGATATTACGGTGCACATACAGATTGGAAGTCTTGTCTCCATTTGTGCAGTTCACTAAAATCAAGCAACATTATCGTACAAGTAGCACAACATATGAATGCACACTGCAGAATCATGTGAAAGAAGGCTAGTACTGACCTCTCCTGATGTGGAATTCAAACAACTCACAAGAAGAAGATCTGAACCAAATTCGCCTTAACGGATAGGAAGTAAGATCTCCTCTTGTGCAGTTCCACTAAGATCAAGCAATCAAGCAACATTGTCGGTGTGACATTTTGGTTGAACTGCACAAAATACTCTTAAAACAAAAGTGTTTTGTGCAGTGCAACAAAAGGTCACCATGGCAACGAGGTGAAGCAGACAACCCTGTTTACACAGAGGTGCAAAGGAAACAATTAGTGGTCAATAACGGTGGATGACACAGAAGCCAACAAAAAGAAGCATCTACCTTATCTAAATGGGAATGAAAGCAAGACAGTAGCATTTCTCAAATGGTGGCATTGATTAATATTAACATAGAGATTATATTAACAATAAAATTCGTTAAACATGTAATTTGCTTTTAACTATGGCATTGCATCAATTTTCCAGCGGCATTATTAGAGGGTGTTTGTTTACAGGGACATTTTGGTGTAGGAACTAAAAAAACTCCATGTCAGTCCCATCTAAACCAAAGAGGAGGGACTTTTAGGGACTAAAATGTGCATTTGCGACTAAAGAAGGAAGACCCCAAGGGAGTCTTTTTGGGACTTTTTCCAACAGTTGCCCCTGCCACGCATCACACCTTGTCTCTATTAGTTCATTACTAGGGGTAACATGGTCTTTTAGCATGTCATTTAATAACCTCTAGTCCATGTTTAGTCCCTGGAACCCAGCAGGTAGGGACTTGGGAGTTTTTAACCAAATAGGGCCTTAGATTAACAACAGCTAATGAGTTGCACGGGACAGTGGACACACCAGCACCATGTGCATCTACCAATGTACTGTGGTCATGTACAGTCTGTTGCAACAAAGAACAAGCAACCAATGAGCATATTTGTGTTGGTCATAGTTTTTTTTATCTTTAGACGCCTTTCCCTATGTGGGCGCAGCAAATCTAGTCCTGCTCAAACTCTACAGCCTTGTCCCTTCCTTTCCTTTTTGAACTAGTACTTTCGCCCCTTCCTTTTCTCTTTGAACCACGTCCTAAATTTATGCGATACAACTTTCCCCACTACTTTCCCCCATTCATTTTGTGACGCCCCGAGACCGATGCTCGAGAAGACTTCCTTATATTCCGGGTTTCGTCGTGTGTTTCATTTGTGCTTGCCCTTTTATTTTTTTGCATTGCATCATGTCATCATGCCATCATCTCATAAATCTTTTGCATCTCAACTAAATAAATCGTATGGATCTTCGATCCATTTAAATCAAGGGAAGGATGACTTCTCTTTATAATATATCCTCCCGATATTGGTGGAGCTATTATAAAATAATCCATTCTTATGGAATCACCTAAAACACACTTGCAAATTTCCCCATGCCTTTGTAATCTCGCTGCTTGACCTCGAACCTTGTCCGTAAATTCTTTCGTCATTTTCCGGAGCTCCACCAAAAATCGAATATTTTTTGGACTCTTCTTTACCTTGAACTTATTCAAACCATTTGAAATTAATTCAAATGTATTTGAATTTAGATCTTTCAATTTTGGCCCTCTTTATTTTTCGCGGAACAAACACATTTTTTTGCGAGTCCAGGAAATTTATCCCCATGCCTAATCCTTTCTCCACCCTTCTTTTCCTTTTTTTTCTTTCTTTCTTTCCTTTGCTGTTTTTTTTCTGGGCTTTAGAAGAGAGGGAGGGAGAGAGAGCCTGCAGCACAGCCGGCCTCTAAGCCAACAGCCCAGTTGCACCGAGGCTAAGGCCCAGCGTCAGTGCCAGTTAACCCTAGCCGATCCCCACTCGCTACCCTCTCCCGATCCCACTCCTCGTTTTCCTCGCGCCGCCATGGAACCACTGCCTGATCCCATCCTCCTCCCATGATCCCATCTCTTTCCCTCCAGTGTCACGCTCGACCCCGCTCTCCTTCTCGATCCCCATCTTCCTCCTCCCGATGGTGCCGGACCGGCTTCCCGTGCACGCGTAGAGGGACGACACTCTTGCCTCGTCCCCAGCCGCCTCTCCCCTGCTCCTTCCGCGTGCCTGCCATCGCTGCCTTCTTCCAGCATCGCTGGAGCCGACCATGGAGCCATGACCCGTCACCGTCGACGACTAGCGCCGCCGCGCCTGATCCCCATCATCGCCAGCGCGCCCACGTCGCCCGGTCACCGGACCCCATGTCGACCCGTCAAGCCCCGCCTCGGGCATGTCAATATGCTTCTCCACCAGCGCCGTCCTTCCCCGCCGCCTGGGTATGCCCTCGCCTCATCCTATGGTGGGGGTGCTCCAAGATCGCGGCCGCTGCTGCAGTTCGCGGTGCCTCTGCCTCCTCGCCCTCGCTGTTCGCTCGTGGGCCACGCGACCTGCTGTCCGCCTCGCCAAGACCCGAGGCCTTGTTGGTGTTCCTTCGTTTTAGATGTGCCATCTTTTCTGACAAGTGTACGACTACATCCGGTGATGCGACAAGCCCCGACAACATGTACATCTACTCCTTCAAGACCGGACCGATAAGTACCCCAACGTCATGTGTACAACGACCGTCGCCGAAGACCCGGATAGCAAAACGTCAAGTACCTATGACCGAAGAACACCATGTACCTCTCCGAAAAAACGGAACAGTGTACCACTACGTCCGGAGGCATCGGATCCGTCAAGTTCCACTACCGCCGTGAACAACTACCGTCGCTGAGATCGCGAGAACCTCTACTTCCTCCTCGAAAACGTGAACGACTACCGTCGACCCCCAAGTGACTCGGATTCGTCAAGTCCTTCTACGAAAACGTGTACCACTACCGCCACGAGTACCTCTACTGTCGTCGTGTACCCCGCTACTTCCACTATGAACGTCCCGAGAACGTCTACTTGCTCTACTTGGCACCGATCGAGAACCGTCCCGTTTGCACACTTCTAAGGTATAACCCGAGACGACGTCTGTGTAACAAATGTTTGAGATGCTCATGTTCGAACCGTGTTCGAGTTGTCATTGCACGTTCCTCCTCGGTTGCCATGCCGTCGACCCATGGGAAACCCGGTATCCGAGATCACCCCACCATCCTCGCATGATCCGTTCATCCACATTTTCTCTTGCACCAACATCTCAATGAGTTGTCGGATCACTCGGAATGTTGCCGTGGCACCATTTCCGTGGTAGTTGGCATGGCACCCTTTTTGTTCCGCCATGACGACCAAATGCTTCATAATGCTCATGTCAACTCTTAATAAAAATTGCATAAAACTTGCTCATGTCATTCGCATCATGATAATAACATTTAAATGTTTAAAATTGTTGTTGCACCAAATTGATAAATGCATATGGGGATTTACCGGATTTGTTGTTTGTTATATCCGGCCCCATTTAAATTGTTTAGATGGTATAGTTTTGTTATGTATCACCTCTTGCCATGTTTAAACAACATTTAATATTGTTGAGTACCTAACCCGAGAGAGAACTAAATAATTGATGTGGTGTTCCGTCAATATGCAACTCATTGCATATTGAGGTCCACTTAATTTGTAGGATTGTTTGTGCTCTTTGCCTTGCCATGCCTATTTAAACCGGACATGCATCATACTTGTTTGCGCATCGTGCCATGCTTTTGTGATGGTTGTTTACTATGTTGTTTGCTTCTTTTCCAGTGTTGCTTCTTCGGGTTGGTTCCGATAACGTCGTGTGTGTGAGGATCCGTTCGAAGTCGTCCGCTTATCTTCTTCATGGGCTCGTTCTTCTTCCTTGCGGGATTTCAGGCAAGATGACTGAGGGAGCCCTGGATTAGGGGGTGTTCGGGTAGCCGGACTATACCTTCAGCTGGACTCCTGGACTATGAAGATACAAGATTGAAGACTTCGTCCCGTGTCCGGATGGGACCTTCCTTGGCGTGGAAGGCAAGCTTGGCGATGCGGATATTCAAGATCTCCTACCATTGTAACCGACTCTATGTAACCCTAACCCTATCCGGTGTCTATATAAACCGGAGGGTTGTAGTCCGTAGGCAATCATCTCCATATACAACAATCATACCATAAGCTAGCTTCTAGGGTTTAGCCTCCTTGATCTCGTGGTAGATCTACTCTTGTACTACCCATATCATCAATATTAATCAAGCAGGACGTAGGGTTTTACCTCCATCAAGAGGGCCCGAACCTGGGTAAAACATCGTGTTCCCTGCCTCCTATTACCATCCGGCCTAGACGCACAGTTCGGGACCCCCTACCCGAGATCCGCCGGTTTTGACACCGACAATGACCATACCCTCGAAATCACTTCTATCTTTGCTTGCTAGATGCTCGCTCTTTTGCTATGCCTATGCTGCGATACCTACCACTTGCTTATCATGCCTCCCATATTGTTGAACCAAGCCTCTAACCCACCTTGTCCTAGCAAACCGTTGTTTGGCTATGTTACCGCTTTGCTCAGCCCCTCTTATAGCGTTGTTAGTTGCAGGTGAAGATTGAAGTTTGTTCCTTGTTGGAACATGGAGATGTTGTTCCTTGTTGGAACATGTTTACTTGTTGGGATATCACAATATATCTTATTTAATTAATGCATCTATATACTTGGTAAAGGGTGGAAGGCTCGGCCTTATGCCTGGTGTTTTGTTCCACTCTTGCCGCCCTAGTTTCCGTCATATCGGTGTTATGTTCCTGGATTTTGCGTTCCTTACGCGGTTGGGTTATAATGGGAACCCCTTGACAGTTCGCTTTGAATAAAACTCCTCCAGCAAGGCCCAACATTGGTTTTACCATTTGCCACCTAGCCTCTTTTCCCTTGGGTTAGGCCAGCCCAAGGGTCATCTTATTTTAACCCCCCCGGGCCAGTGCTTGTCTAAGTGTTGGTCCGAAACAGAGCCACTTGCGGCGCCACCTCGGGGAAACTTGAGGGCTGGTTTTAGCTGTACGTAGTGTTCATCCGGTGTTGCCCTGAGAACGAGATATGTGCAGCTCCCATCAGGATGTCGGCGCATCGGGAGGTCTTGCTGGACTTGTTTTACCATTGTCGAGGATGTCCTGTAGAACCGGGATACCGAGTCTAATCGGTATGTCTCGGGAGGAGGTCTATTCCTTCGTTGACCGTGAGAGCTTGTCATGGGCTAAGTTGGGACACCCCTGCAGGGATTTGAACTTTCGAAAACTGTGCCCACGGTTATGGGCACATGGGAATTTGTTAATATTCGGTTGTAGATAACTTGAACATTAATTTAATTAAAATACATCAACCACGTGTGTTACCGTGATGGTCTCTTTCCGGCGGAGTCCGGGAAGTGAACACGGTGTTGGAGTTATGCTTGACGTAGGTTGTTTTAGGATCACATCTTGATCATACTTTCACGACCGTGCTTTGCCCTCTCTTCTCGCTCTTATTTGCGTATGTTAGCCACCATATATGCTAGTCGCTTGCTGCTGCTCCACCTCATACCTTTACCTTACCCATAAGCTTAAATAGTCTTGATCGCGAGGGTGTGAGATTGCTGAGTCCCCGTGGCTCACAGATACTCCCAAAACCAGCTTGCAGGTGCCGATGAGTCGGTGCAGATGACGCAACCAAGCTCAAGGAGGAGCTCGATGAAGATCTTGTCCTTTGTGTTGTTTCGTTCTAGTTGATCAGTAGTGGAGCCCAGTTGGTGTCGATCGGGGGACCTTTGTCGCTTTTGGGGTTCTTCTTTTATTTTGGTTCCATAGTCGGACCTTGATTGTATTTGGATGTTGTCATGCTTTATTCATGTATTGTGTGAAGTGGCGATTGTAAGCCAACTATGTATCTTTTCCCCTATTGTATTACATGGGTTGTTTGCGAAGATTACCTCACTTGCGACATTGCTTTCAATGCGGTTATGCCTCTAAGTCGTGCTTCAACACGTGGGAGATATAGCCGCATCGAGGGTGTTACACCTTTCCTCTTTGAACCACGTCCTAGATTAATGCTATACAACTTTCCCCCTTCATTTCCTCTTTGAACCACGTCCTAGATTCATGCTATATACAACTTTTCCCAGTACTTTCCCCCACTCATTTCCTCTTTGAACCACGTCCTAGATTCATGGTATACATGCAGCTAGAGCAATGCATGTGGAGTAAGTAAATTATACCTTAAGGTTCTTGGGGCGTGGTTCGGTGGGCGACGGTATGGCGGCAAAGAAGAAGGGGTCGGAGGCCCTCCCGCGCCGCCGCTGGGTGGAAAGTGAACAGTTGCGCCGATAGTCCCTCGCCGACGGCGACGGCGTTAAACCTCCTTCCCTTCCTGGCGGACGGATCCTGCCGGCTCTTTGAGCAGCAGTGAGGGGAGAGAGAGGCCAACGAAGTCTTGTTTAGATCTAGAGAGGGCGAGAGAGTGTGAAGAGAGCAACTACAAGCACTGAGGCTCCAGCGGGAGAGGGCGAGAGAGTGAACGAACAGGCTAACCAGCTACACAACCCTCCCGTTATGTTCAACGAGAGGGAAATAACCTTTTATACATTCCTGCATTCGTGTGACAAGCATGCCGTGTGTTTTTTTGTGTGTGTGTGGGAGTCATTGGGATTTCAATCATAATAGTGTCATGTGGCTTTGATGGTAAGACTATCCACAGTGGTGCAGAAATAATGCAGCCTTAGTCACCTTACCTCTCTCCACGTAGTACGTTGGGTCCCACCAGTCAGAGGGTGAAATAAACAAATTAATAAGAAAAATTAAAAGCGCCAGCGGTGTACCTTACCTCACACATCTCGCTACTGCTCGGGAACACTGTCCAATTGATCCCTCTGTTCGCTCACGTACATTTTTAAGTGAATCCTCATTATAACATGCACACAAATTTTGGCCACTTGTATTCGACTTAAGTCAGTGTGCCACCGTATCTCGTATACTTACTACTCCCTCCGTCTAGGTGTAATAAGTCACGTTAGAAGGTGCAACGGGACCAAGGTGTGTGCGTGTGCGTGTGTGTGTGTGTGTGTGTGTGTGTGTGTGTGTGTGTCTAACACCATGTGTGTGTTAGAGAGAGCGACAGATTGACCTACTCCTACAGAGAGATGTTGTGTAGTGTACGATTTTAGCCGCGAGAGTCGGTGCATCCTCTCATTTCCGGGCGTGTTCGGTAGGGACATGCGGACAGCTGCCACGCCCGCTCCTGACCAGCCTGGCCCACCCAAAGCCCCTCCATTGCCCGCGCGCGCTTCCCGCCTGAAACGGTCAGCGCCGCTCCAAAGAATTGGTGCCGCATTCATGCCCGGGCAGAGCGGACGCGACCTCTCACTAGCGCAAGAGTGATGGTTGCTTCGTCCGTCCAACTTACTGGTGGGTCTATGTGATTTGACGGCTCATTGGTCTTTATTACTGAGGTGGTAGGACTGCTGGATGTCTCACGCTTTGGGCGAAACAAGGTATACTACTACTACTAGATTACAATTTTCTCCATTCTAACAGCGGAGGCGTGCAAGAGCAGTGAAAACACGCAGGCTCAGTGATTACATGGCCCACCTCACACTACTATCACCGTGCAACACCTAACTCTTTACATAGTACTCCCTCCATTCCTAAATATTACTAGATGAGTCCCCGCGCGTTGGCGCGGAACAGCGGTATATCTCTCTCCGCAAAATTATCGACTTCATAGAACAAAAAAAAACTATAACCGCATGACAAATGTGGTAGCCAAACTAAATAAACTCCCATCATCATTTAGATCATCCCACGTAAGGAAAAAAGATCAGCCAACTCCTGAACTCCTACTGCATAATGGGATTATATTTTTCTTTTTGACATGTTAATGGGACTTAAAAGCTCACTTACTATAACATCCCAAATTTTCAATTTGGAATGTTATACAATAGATCATCATTGCATATCATATTTTATTGCTTTATGGTTGATCCTAGAAATTCTACGCAACTCAAGGACCCTCGGAGAGAGTTGGGGATTTCGTTATTTTCATATTTGAGTTTTTCTCAAATTTTGAAAATAGGATCATTTGATTTCTTTTATTTTATCTTCAGTTATTTCTATTATCAAAATATGAGAGAGGGAATAAAATGACTTTCCCAAAAATAAAGTAATATTGAGGATTTAATAAAAAATCAAATAAGGTTTTATTTTGGTTTTATTTGCTATTTTATTTGAATTTAGGAAAAATTGCACGTTTTCAAAAATTGCATTTAGAGCCAAACAAATGTTCATCCTGTTCTAAATATTTTATTTAGACGGAGAAAATTTGTTTTGGCATTTTTAGGTTTTTATTTATTTTTCTAGATTTTTTTAGGCGCAGCAAAATTGTTTAAAAAAACCCGCACCCGACTGGGCCAAGGGCCCAGCCGAGCTAGGCTGGCCTGCCGCCGCCGCCTTCCCGCCCAGACTCGGGAGGAGTCCGAGCCGGAGCTGCCTCGCGCCGCTGACCCCCTCCCCAAGTCAAGGGCCCTCCTTTAAATAGCCACCTCGGGGCCCCCTGGAGCCCCGAGTCACCACTGCCGCCGCACGCTGCCCGCCGCCGTCCCGCGCCGCACACCGCTGCCGCCCCGCGCCGCCGGAGCCCCGCCGGACCGAGCCGAGGTAGCCGCCCCGCCGCCCGGTTTTCTGAGAAAACCGATTCGATTTTTTGAGAAAACCCTAGTTTTCGTTTTTTTAATAGATCGGTTTTTTTCTAGTTTATTTATTTAGCTAGTGCCCGCTCGTCCGTTCGTTTTAACGAACGCGTTTTTCATTTAGTTTCTGTTAACGAACGTTCGTTCGTTAACCTGTTCGTCGTTTTTCTTTTTCTCGGATTAAATCCACGGTTTTTCTGATCGCGATCTCTGATCCGATGTTCGTTCTAGTTTAACTTTTCGCTCGTTTATCGGAATCAGGCGATTCAAGCGCCTGGAGTTTCGTCTCGAAACCCTCTTTCCGTTTAACCAACTCAAACAAGTTTTTGCCACTGTAAAAAATTTCCCTAGCTCCCGAATAGTAAACGAAGCTTGTTTCTTTTGTCGTTTGTCTTTCGTTGCTTCGTTCGTTTTGATTCTTTTTGCCAACCAGAGTTCTTAAGTTGAACTTTCTGGTTAGATATCTTGTTCGTGTTTTACCTGTGCATTAGTTGAGTACTTATTGTATGCTTGTTTGTTTGCGATAGAGTACTCGGAGTGCGCCGCTTGCTACTTCGAATCGCTAGGTTTCCCGGATCAACAGCAAGGCAAGTAACACTTTGATCATATCTCCTACTACCCAGTTTTATTGCATTAGACCAATCCTCACACATTGCATGATTAGGATGTAATTAAATTGTGGGTTTGGGGAGTAGTTGAGGTAGAACCTATTACCTGTTTATTATCAAACCTTTGGGAGTTACTCTACGTTTGCTTATTATTGCTATGCTATGCTAGTAGACGTGGATTGGGTGAGTGTATCCATGACAGATGTGAGATTGTTAATTAATGGTTTATTTAAGGTGGAAACCTAAACACATATCTAGGTGGATTGAGGCACCTGGGTATTCCAGCGATTGCCTGTTTTTCTTTTGGACCGCCACCCAGGCTCAAAGGGATCATGAGATTATTCATGCTAGAAACTTCCGTGTGCAGCCACAAGCTACTATGGGCTCTAGCATAGTTGACTAAGCCGTGCAAACTCTTACAGTGGTAGACTAGCAGATGTAAGGGATGTAGGTTGGTACGGTCTACCCGTTCGTAAGGTGCTAGCGCTTCTGAAAGACTATGTCTCGGTCATCCGTTTCTCAAACACCTTGTAGTGCGAGAAATCCAACGGAGGAGATCGGGTCTTGTGGGGAAAAGTGCGCAAAGCTCTGCAGAGTGTATAAACTAATCATGATTAGCCGTGTCCCCGGTTATGGACATCTTGAGTATCTAGTACTTGGATTATCATGTGAATCTCATCATGTTACTCTAATTAATTTTGTTGGGTTTTTAATGATGTTGCTTAGTTGGGATTGAGAATGCTGTCAACCATTCTCAATGTTTAACAACTACCATGATAGTTAAATAAAATTTATTCCATTGCAGTAGGGAAAAATTGGCTTTACGCAAAATTGCAACCATAGAGCTTTCAACCAGCCATATATGCATATAGAATAGCCATATTCTTTTATTACTCTCTATGTGTTACATTGCCAGCATATTCCATGTGCTGACCCGTTTCGGGCTGCAACGTTAATGTTGCAGACTTTTCAGATGATGATTAAGGTGCTTTAGGTCGTGGTTCTATACTCAGTGATGCCGTTGGAGTTGATGGACTCACTTATCTTCCAAGCCTTCCGTTGTTATCGTTATTAGATGGCCTTAAGCCATATTTATTGTAATAAGTTCTCTTTTGAGACACTCGATGTAATAAGTGTGTGATTGCTACTCTATTATAAATCCTTCAAGTACTGTGTGGTGTCAGCATTACTGATCCAGGGATGACACCTGAGCACAGAGATTGGACCGTTTGAGGTCTGGTTGCTACACTTACATGCATGCTACTGGTGCATGCTTGCATGCAGACATGTTAATGTGATTTAAAACCCACTCACATGCATGTGGCACGGTATTTCTGCATGCTTGCATGTGGCTTAGTGCGGAGCCTCTCAACGTCAAGATCATACGGCTATTATGGACTGATTTACTTCATCTAACGGCTACATCAATTTTGATGATGTGGCTCAAGGAGAGGATAGAGAATTCCTAGTAGTGGGGGCTAGCTATTACTAGTAGATATAAGTCTTTGTAGAGATTCCACTACATACGGAACAAAATGAATGAATCTACACTTAAATGCATCTATATACATCCGCATGTGGTTCATGGTGAAATCTCTACAAAGACTTATATCTAGGAACGGAGGAAGTACTAGTATAGTACGTACTATAATTTATCAGCGATATAAATTTGTACAATGCTATGAAGCTTCCAGCTTCTGTTACATGTATCTTGCGTCCAAGGTTGCCCGTTGCAACATTTCATCTAATACAAAGGACACTAACATGCATGCTATTGCATCTCAATGATTGATAGATCATAGCAAATATGTACTCCCTCCGTTCCAAAATAAGTTTCTCAACTTTGTGCAAACTTTAGTACAAAGTTGTACTACTACTAAAGTTGACACCTATTTTGGAACGGAGGCAGCTAAAGAAAAAACGATCCATGCAGTCCCTAGCCCTTGAACCGTGAACCCTGACCAGGCTTCAATTTGTTGGCAACGTTTGAGCTTCCTAATAAATGAAGTTTGCAACCTTTTGACCACCGGATCATTTTGTGCAGTTTCACCAAAATCGAGATGAGCATCCCCGTGGCAAAGAAATTGAACAAGCGTGATTAGAATAAGATTACTAGGACTAGTTGATGAGACATAAACTCATCACAAATACAGTACGTAGAAGCCAGTAGAGGTATGTGCGGGGCAAAGAAGTAGAGAAATATCCACAGGGAGTGATGTGGGCAGCTGGATGATGTCCACTACACAACCTTCTTCTTGTAGACGTTGTTGGGCCTGCAAGTGCACAAGTTTGTAGGACAGTAGCAAATTTCCCTCAAGTGGATGACCTAAGGTTTATCAATCCGTAGGAAGCGTAGGATGAAGATGGTCTCTCTCAAGCAACCCTGCAACCAAATAACAAAGAGTCTCTTGTGTCCCCAACACATCCAATATAATGGTAAATTGTATAGGTGCACTAGTTCGGCGAAGAGATGGCGATACAAGTGGTATATGGATAGTAGATAATAGTTTTTGTAATCTGAAATAATAAAAACAGCAAGGTAGCAAGTGATAAAAGTGAGCGTAAACGGTATTGCAATGTGTGGAAACAAGGCCTAGGGTTCATACTTTCGCTAGTGTAAGTTCCCTCAACAATACTAACATAATTGGATCACATAACTATCCCTCAACATGCAACAAAGAGTCACTCCAAAGTCACTAATAGCGGAGAATGAACGAAGAGATTATGGTAGGGTACGAAACCACCTCAAAGTTATTCTTTCCAATCAATCCGTTGATAAGTGTCACAAACAGCCCTAGAGTTTGTACTAGAATAACAAATTAAGATACAAATCAACCAAAACCCTAATGTCACCTAGATACTCCAATGTCACCTCAAGTATCCGTGGGTATGATTATATGATATGCATCACACAATCTCAGATTCATCTAGTCAACCAACACAAAGGACCTCAAAGAGTGCCCCAAAGTTTCTACCGGAGAATCGCGACGAAAACGTGTGCCAACCCCTATGCATAGGTTCCCAATGTCACAAAACCTGCAAGTTGATCACCAAAACATACATCAAGTGGCACGTGGTATCCCACTGTCACCATAGATATCCATGGCAAGACATACATCAAGTGTTCTCAAATCTTTAAAGACTCAATCCGATAAGATTACTTCAAAGGGGAAACTCAATTCATTACAAGAGAGAAGAGGGGGAGGAGAAACATAAGATCCAACTATAATAGCGAAGCTCGCGATACATCAAGATCGTATCATCTCAAGAACACGAGAGAGAGAGAGAGATCAAACACATAGCTACTGGTACATACCTCAGCCCCGAGGGAGAACTACTCCCTCCTCGTCATGGAGAGCACCGGGATGATGAAGATGGCCATCGGAGAAGGATTACCCCCTCCGGCAGGGTGCCAGAATGGGTCTAGATTGGTTTTCGATGGCTACGGAGGCTTCTGGCGGCGGAACTCCCGATCTATTGTGCGTTCTGGAAGTTTTAGGTCACGTGGGTATATACGGGTGCAGGAGGTACATCAGGGGAGCCACGAGGGTCCCACGAGACAGGGGCGGGTGCCCCCCACCCTTGTGAGCACCTCGTGTCTCCCCAGACGTGGGGTCCAAGTCCATCAGGTGTGTTTCCTTCCAAAAATAACTTCTCCAGTTGATTTCGTTTCGTTTCGACTCCGTCTGATATTCCTTTTGTTCGAAACACTGAAATAGGCATAAAACAGCAAATCTGGGCCGGGCCTCCGGTTAATAGATTAGTCCCAAACGTAATATAAAAGTGGATAATAAAGCCCCATATTGCCCAAAACAGTAGATAATATAGCATGGAGCAATCAAAAATTATAGATATGTTGGAGACGTATCAAGCATCCCCAAGCTTAATTCCTGCTCTTCCTCGAGTAGGTAAATGATAAAAAGATAATTTTTGATGTGGAATGCTAGTTGGCATAATTTCAATGCAATTCTTCTTAATTCTGGCATGAATATTCAGATCCATAAGATTCAAGACAAAAGTTCATATTGACATAGAAATAATAATACTTCAAGCATACTAACAAAGCAATTATGTCTTCTCAAAATAACATGGCCAAAGAAAGTTATCCCTACAAAATCATATAGTCTGGCTATGCTCCATCTTCCCCACACAAAGTATTTAAATCATGCACAACCCCGATGACAAGCCAAGCAATTGTTTCATACTCTAACTTTTTCAAAACTTTTTCAATCTTCACGCAATACATGAGTGTGAGCCATGGATATAGCACTATAGGTGGAATAGAATGGTGGTTGTGGAGAAGACAAAAAGGAGAAGATAGTCTCACATCAACTAGGTGTATCAACGGGCTATGCAGATGCCCATCAATAGATATCAATGTGAGTGAGTAGGGATTGCCATGCAACGGATGCACTAGAGCTATAAGTTTATGAAAGATCAAAAAGAAACTAAGTGGGTGTGCATCCAACTTGCTTGCTCACGAAGACCTGGGGCATTTTGAGGAAGCCCATCATTGGAATATACAAGCCAAGTTCTATAATGAAAGATTTCCACTAGTATATGAAAGTGACAACATAGGAGACTCTCTATCATGAAGATCATGATGCTACTTTGAAGCACAAGTGTGGTAAAAGGATAGTAGCATTGCCCCTTCTCTCTTTTTCTCTCATTTTTTTAATTTTTTTAATTTATTTATTTATTTGGGCCTTTTCTCCTTTTTATGGCCTCTTTTCTCTTTTTTTATTTGGGCTTCTTTGGCCTCTTTTATTTATTTATTTTCGTCCGGAGTCTCATCCCGACTTGTGGGGGAATCATGGTCTCCATCATCCTTTCCTCACTGGGACAGTGCTCTAATAATGATGATCATCACACTTTTATTTACTTACAACTCGTACTTAGAACAAGATATGACTCAATATGAATGCCTCCGGTGGTGTACCGGGATGTGCAATGATGCATGAGTGACATGTATGAAAGAATTATGAACGGTGGCTTTGCCACAAATACAATGTAAACTACATGATCATGCAAAGCAATATGACAATGACGAAGCGTGTCATAATAAACGGAATGGTGGAAAGTTGCATGGCAATATATCTCGGTATGGAAATGCCATAATAGGTAGGTATGGTGGCTGTTTTGAGGAAGGTATATGGTGGGTTTATGGTACCGGCGAAACTTGCGCGGTACTAGAGAGGCTAGCAAAGGTGGAAGGGTGAGAGTGCGTATACTCCATGGACTCAACATTAGTCATAAAGAACTCACATACTTATTGCAAAAATCTACAAGTTATCAAAGCAAAGTATTACGCGCATGCTCCTAGGGGGATAGATTGGTAGGAAAAGACCATCGCTCATCCCCGAGCGCCACTCATAAGGAAGACAATCAATAAATAAATCATGCTCCGACTTCATCACATAACGGTTCACCATACGTGCATGCTACGGGAATCACAAACTTCAACACAAGTATTTCTCAAATTCATAACCACTCAACTAGCATGACTCTAGTATCACCATCTCCATATCTCAAAACAATCATCAAGCATCAAACTTCTCATAGTATTCAACACACTCATAAGAGATTTTTATTATTCTTGAATACCTAGCATATTAGGATATTAAGCAAATTACCATGCTATTTAAGACTCTCAAAATAATATAAGTGAAGCATGAGAGTTCATCTATTTCTTCAAAATAAAACTGCCACCATGCTCTAAAAGATATAAGTGAAGCACTAGAGCAAACGACAAACTACTCCGAAAGATATAAGTGAAGATCAATGAGTAGTTGAATAATTATGCAACTATGTGAAGACTCTCTAACATTTAATAATTTCAGATCTTGGTATTTTATTCAAACAGCAAGCAAACCAAAACAAAATGACATGACGCTCCAAGCAAAACACATATCATGTGGCGAATAAAAATATAGCTCCAAGTAAAGTTACCGATGAACGAAGACGAAAGGGGGGATGCCTTCCGGGGCATCCCCAAGCTTAGACGCTTGGTTATCCTTGAATATTACCTTGGGGTGCCTTGGAATCCCCAAGCTTAGGCTCTTGCCACTCCTTATTCCATAGTCCATTGAATCCTTACCCAAAACTTGAAAACTTCACAACACAAAACTTAAAGTAGAAAACTCGTGAGCTCCGTTAGTATAAGAAAATAAATCACCACTTCAAGGTACTGTAATGAACTCATTATTTATTTATATTGGTGTTAAACCTACTGTATTCCAACTTATCTATGGTTTATAAACTATTTTACTAGCCATAGATTCATCAAAATAAGTAAACAGCACATGAAAAACAGAATCTGTCAAAAACAGAACAGTCTGTAGTAATCTGGATCAAACTTATACTTATGGAACTCATAAAATTCTCAAATAAATTGCTAGACCTGAGGAATTTATCTATTAATCATCTTCAAAAAGAATTAACAAAATATCACTCTCCAAATAAAAATGGCAGAATTCTCGCGAGCACTAAACTTTCTGTTTTTGACAGCATGATCAACAAGACTTTCCCCAAGTCTTCCCAAAGGTTCTACTTGGCACGAACACTAATTAAAAGCATAAAACTACATCTAAACAGAGTCTAGATGAATTATTTATTACTAAACAGGAACAAAAATCAAGGAACTAAAATAAAATTGGGTTGCCTCCCAACAAGCGCTATCGTTTAACGCCCTAGCTAGGCATGATGATGTCAATGATGCTCTCATAAAAGATAAGAATTGAAACATAAAGAGAGCATCATGAAAAATATAACTAGCACATTTAATTCTAACATTCTTCCTATGCATAGGGATTTTTTTAGAAAACGACTTGTGGGAACAAGAATCAACTTGCATAGGAAGTTAAAACAAGCATAACTTCAAAATTTTAAGCACATAGAGAGGAAACTTGATATTATTGCAATTCCTACAAGCATATGTTCCTCCCTCATAATAATTTTCAGTAGCATCATGAATGAATTCAACAATATAACCAGCACCTAAAGCATTCTTTTCATGATCTACAAGCATAGAAATTTTATTACTCTCCACATAAGCAAAATTCTTCTCATTCGGAATAGTGGGAGCAAACTCAACAAAATAACTATCATGTGATTGAAAATTAAGATCAAGATGACAAGTTTAATTGTTATTATTATTCTTTAAAGCATACGTGTCATCACAATAATCATCATAGATAGGAGGCATGCTTTCATCATAATAAATTTGCTCATCAAAACTTGGGGGACAAAAAATATCATCTTCATCAAACATAGCTTCCCCAAGCTTGTGGCTTTGCATATCAGTAGCATCAGGGATATTCAAGGAATTCATACTAACAACATTGCAATCATGCTCATCATTCAAATATTTAGTGCAAAACATTTTATAGATTTCTTCTTCTAGCACTTGAGCACAATTATCCTTTCCATCATACTCACGAAAGATATTAAAAAGGTGAAGCGTATGAGACAAACTCAATTCCATTTTCTTTTTTTTAGTTTTCTTTTATAAACTAAACTAGTGATAAAACAAGAAACTAAAAGACTCGATTGCAAGATCTAAAGATATACCTTCAAGCACTCACCTCCCCGGCAACGACGCCAGAAAAGAGCTTGATGTCTACTACACAACCTTCTTCTTGTAGACGTTGTTGGGCCTGCAAGTGCACAGGTTTGTAGGACAGTAGCAAATTTCCCTCAAGTGGATGACCTAAGGTTTATCAATCCGTAGGAGGCGTAGGATGAAGATGGTCTATCTCAAGCAACCCTGCAACCAAATAACAAAGAGTCTCTTGTGTCCCCAACACATCCAATATAATGGTAAATTGTATAGGTGCACTAGTTCGGCGAAGAGATGGTGATACAAGTGGTATATGGATAGTAGATAATAGTTTTTGTAATCTGAAATAATAAAAGCAGCAAGGTAGCAAGTGATAAAAGTGAGCGTAAACGGTATTGCAATGTGTGGAAACAAGGCCTAGGGTTCATACTTTCTCTAGTGTAAGTTCCCTCAACAATACTAACATAATTGGATCACATAACTATCCCTCAACATGCAACAAAGAGTCACTCCAAAGTCACTAATAGCGGAGAATGAACGAAGAGATTATGGTAGGGTACGAAATCACCTCAAAGTTATTCTTTCCAATCAATCCGTTGGGCTATTCCTATAAGTGTCACAAATAGCCCTAGAGTTTGTACTAGAATAACACATTAAGATACAAATCAACCAAAACCCTAATGTCACCTAGATACTCCAATGTCACCTCAAGTATCCATGGGTATGATTATACGATATGCATTCACACAATCTCAGATTCATCTAGTCAACCAACACAAAGGACCTCAAAGAGTGCCCCAAAGTTTCTACCGGAGAATCATGACGAAAACGTGTGCCAACCCCTATGCATAGGTTCCCAATGTCACAAAACCCGCAAGTTGATCACCAAAACATACATCAAGTGGCACGTGGTATCCCATTTTCACCACAGATATCCACGGCAAGACATACATCAAGTGTTCTCAAATCTTTAAAGACTCAATCCGATAAGATTACTTCAAAGGGGAAACTCAATTCATTACAAGAGAGAAGAGGGGGAGGAGAAACATAAGATCCAACGATAATAGCGAAGCTCGCGATACATCAAGATCGTATCATCTCAAGAACATGAGCGAGAGAGAGAGAGATCAAACACATAGCTATTGGTACATACCCTCAGCCCCGAGGGAAAACTACTCCCTCCTCGTCATGGAGAGCACCGGGATGATGAAGATGGCCACCGAAGAAGGATTGCCCCCTCCGGCAGGGTGCCGGAACGGGTCTAGATTGGTTTTCGGTGGCTACGGAGGCTTCTGGCGGCGGAACTCCCGATCTATTGTGCGTTCTGGAAGTTTTAGGTCACGTGGGTATATATGGGTGCATGAGGTATGTCAGGGGAGCCACGAGGGTCCCACGAGACAGGGGCGCGCCCTAGGGGGGGCGCGCCCACCCTCGTGAGCACCTCATGTCTCCCCTGACGTGGGGTCCAAGTCCATCAGGTGTGTTTCCTTCCAAATAACTTCTCTAGTTGATTTCATTCCGTTTCGACTCCGTCTGATATTCCTTTTCTTCGAAACACTGAAATAGGCATAAAACAGCAAATCTGGGCTGGGCCTCCAGTTAATAGGTTAGTCCCAAAAGTAATATAAAAGTGGATAATAAAGCCCAATATTGCCCAAAACAGTAGATAATATAGCATGGAGCAATCAAAAATTATAGATAAGTTGGAGACATATCACTGGAGCAGTGGTGCAAGCTGGCTGTAAAGGGAGTTGTACCTGAGGGATGTAGCTCAACCTTGAGGAGGGCGGCGGGAGGCGGCAACTGCCCACGTCGCGACAGTGGAAAGGGACGAAGGCAACCTCAGCAGCTTTGTGAGAGAGAACGGTGGGGACCCCTGATCGGCACATGCCGACAGTGGGTTTTTGCCGTCGGCGACGGCCACCGCATCTACACTAAGCATCCACCCCTTCCCCAAGCGGACGTGATCTGCCGGGATGTTAGAGATGTGGCCACAGTCGTTTTGTGCGAGAGAGTGTGAAGAGAGCAACCCCAGCAAGCAAGCGTGTAGGCTGGCCCGTCCTGACTATGTACTTCTTTTCTCTCCATATGAACCTATCATATTGTGTACGTGCCACTGAAGAAAAAAACTTTATTTATAAATGACGCGGCACCTACTAATCGTTCTCCTATAACCTTGCGATTGGCTCTTCACCTCTTTGAGAGGTCGAGCAACAATGGTAGTGCAGTATATATCATTCTGGATATATGAGACCGAATGAATTGCTGCACGTCCACCACATGGGTGAGGGTCGATGGGCGAGGGAGAGTGCTACATACAGAGCAAAATGAGTGAATCTACACTCTAAAATACATCTATATACATCAGTGTTTGGAGTATGTACTAGTAGTTCATATTGAAATCTACTAAAGGACATATATATTCCAAACAATATGATATAATCTCTATAACCAAGGTAGTAGGGACGAGGAGTAAACGGAGGGGGTAGTAAATTTTTCTCCTTGTCCTGCGAGCCACCGCATGCATTGGCGAGGGAGTGGGCGTAAGGCGTAGTAAGCAAGCTTCACCTCATCCTGCGAGCCACCGCGCCCGTGGGCGGGGGAGACAGCGTACTAAGCAAGCTTCTCCTCATTCTGCGAGCTGACGGGACACATCAAAAGTACTCCAGTGTATAGAGCCTTGCCTCTAAGGTAGGCCCCACATGGTTTGCCTCTTTTTTTAACAAAACACGTCAAGTCGCAATTTGTTTGTTCACCCGTGGTAGATGATCCTCCCTCCACCAAGTGGACAACCAGTACATGTGCCAAATTACCACGTGGGCTGCCTTTTTCATACAGAAATGAGCTCCACCGTGTACCCGTGCGGGTGTGGTTGGGAAAGAGACGGGAGTACATGCGCCGTGCATGCACCTCTTCTCTTCGTGCACGTTCCCAACCTACGTGGGTGTGTGTGAGAGATACAAACCACGTTCGTGAGTGTTTTTTGTTTTGGGGTGGGGGTGGGGTGGGGGGTTGATTTCGTGAATTATTTGTGGGAATATGTGTCGATGACATCTCAAACAAAATTTTGCATGCAATGTGTGTGAAATGGAGGCCTATCCATATCATACATAGAGGGTCGGGCAATACACGAGAAGAGAGGGAGGGGTCATAACTATCGATAGAGTCGAAGAGAGGATCAAGTGGGTGGGTACGAGATCGATGAAGGGAGCCATCGAAATTGTGTGTGTACAAGTCAAAGATATAGGGCGACTGGCCTACCGGAACATTAGAGGGAACACGTCAAGTTTGTGTGTGGCAGGGAGACATGACTAGAGCGCTCGATGTATCGTGTGTGTGGGGGGGGGGAGGGGGTGGTGGGAGGGGTAGGCGGAGGCCTAACTATAGAGGTAGAATGACTCGTATATGTGTTGAGAAGGAGAGACCCAGCTATGTCTTGAGGGAGATCGGTCGACATCCATACATAACTGAAGGACGGGAAATATGATGGGAGAGAGATAGAGGAGAGAGAGAGGGAGGGAGAGGGAGGGAGAGGGGTAGAGTGCTGGATGGGTGATGGAGTTGCTTCTCGAAGATGGTGGGAGAGGCCTACTAGACAAACTGAGGGTGGAACTGCAATGTTATCAGTAAGAGTGGGGATGTGTTTCTGTGTGTGCCTGTGCATGATAGATCTGTCGGGACGCATCCATGGATGATGAAGGGGAACCATGTGTTTGGTAAGCAAACCTAACTAGATCGGTAGATCAATTGTTGTTTGTCGGAGGAAGGGAGAGACACAACTAATGAGGTAGATAGATTGACGTGTGGGTAAAAACGAGTTATAAGGACCTAGCTAGCTATATGTATAGCGAGAGATCGGTCGGTGTACGTCCATTTGTTAGAGGCTAATAAGGCCCAGCAAGATGGATAGACAGAGAATGGAGCTAGGAGGTGGTGCAAGAGGCCCAACTACTAGCTAGATAGGGGGAGGAGTGTGCGGTTGTGAGAGAGCGATGAAAAGAGGGGCGAGAGTTTACACATGTGTCTGACCGTATGAGAGACACAAGGCAAGGACACATAAAGGAGGAGATTGAAGGTGTGTTTGTATGTTGTAGGCAGGCATCGCTGGAGAGGTTTATCGATCGGTGTGTGTCGGAAAGGAGTTGTGGAGACTCTGGGAGAATGACCTAAAGAAAAAAATGAATGTGCCCGGTGGATAGAATGCCGAGGGAGGGCGAGGGCGAGGAGGGCGTGTGCATGCACGAGAGAAAGTTAATGGTAGCTACAAAGGTTAGAGGATTGTGTGGGTGTAAGAGACTAACAAAGATCATAATTTGATATGAAAGCGGATTCATATATTTGAATAGGAGATCGTAGTGTTTTAAACATTGCATGCATGAATATAGCGGTGATACATGTGCTATGCACATGTTATACCATAATGTGATAATGCATGGTGTTTGCAACTCACAGCTAAATGCCGAACAATCTAAACCATACTATACATCAAACAATCTCACATTTTATTTGAATTTGTGATAATGTGTGGCGTTTGCAGCTTACAACTAAATATCGAACAATCTAAACAATACTATATATCGAACATTCTCACATTTTATTTGAATTTGTGGTAATGTGTGGTGTTTGCAACTCACATCTAAATACTTGCGTATGGGGCGAGGCACCATACATAATGTGATAAACACATTATACATATGAGACATGGTTTAGATTATGAAGATCTAGCTAGAGCTAGAAATGTAATGTGATTTGAAATCAAAATAAAGTGGATTCAAAAAATCTAGTTCGAGTTCATATAGTACACATAGTTCATATGTAACTCGAGACAAATCATGTGGTGTGCTGTGAAGATAATACACAAACGATGGTTTAACTTGACAATAATTATGATTGTAGATCTTATTAAAACAGAGAAATGAATTCAAATGCTTTGACTTCACAATAATCATTACTGTAGATCTTATTCAAATAGAGAAACGAATTCAAATTTAGTTCATATTGAAGCGGTAGTATATACGTTTGGAATGCACTAAAACATTCATTTGAGTAGTAGGTTGCATGCATTATACACGTAGCGAAATATTTTAATTGAACATAACATGAATTCAAAGTTTTGAATGATATTTGTAGGGCGCATTGATTTGGTACAGTACATGTTAGGCTTGTCCAGAAATTTCAACCCGCGCCTTGTTAGCCCGAAATATTTAAGATATATCTTTGTCTCGTTGTGCTCCGACAACTCCCTCCATCTCAACCCGCGCCTTGCTATTCCGAAATTATAACACGCGCGAAAACTCCCACCTCCTGTGAAATCCCAACACGAGAAATGCCTGTGGTACCCCTGAACCGAAAGAACCGCCTCAAATCGGTGGGGGTACTTTCGTAACTTACCCCACATTTCGGACAAGCGCGTCTCTAAGCCATGGTTCCCCACTGCCATCCCATCCGCCCACCCATTCATACACTGAGGCCGCGAAAACCCGCGACGAAACCCCACACCCTGCTTCGTCCGCCACCCAGCCGGAGCCTCTTCCCCGACGACGTCGTCCACAGCAACACCTCGACGTCCCTCATCCACCGTACCGGATGAGGATCCGTCGTCGATCTCGTGGTCCTGCCGGTTCAGCCACACCGTTCTCCACCTCCAAGGAGCTGCCCCGACATTCCCCTCGTCTTTTGCGCCACCTCCATTCCCACACCGCCGTCTTCACCTGCACCACCGGAAGAGCATCATCATCACCGTTTCCTCGGATGAAGCTGCGGCCTAATCAGTGCCACCAAAGAGGTTGTACACTAATCGCCGCATTTTCTTCTCGATTCGATCTCATGGTGCTGCCGGCGCTCGGTCCCGAGCCGACACGGCGCGGCTCCATCCACGATGGCGTCGCCGGCCACTTCCTCCACGGTGTCGCTCCCTCGGCGGCGACGTCCACATCAGTAGGACCTGCTACTGCTTTGGCTCTCGCTCGCGCTGCTACTCTGCTCTTGCTCTCGGTCCCCTGCCTGGTCTGCTCTTGCTCGCGCTGCTGCTCTCGCTCTTGCTCTTGCTTGCGATGCTGCTCCAATTTAGCTACACTTCACTCCGATCCCGCCGGGGTGAAGGAAGAACCAGCCGCAGCGGGAGGGGGGCTCGCCGGAGAGGTACCCCACTATCTATCTTAGGGTTCAGGATGGGGGCGGTGGTCGCCGGCGGTGGCGGGGCGTTGGCGGGGCAGTGGCGTGGGGATCGCCAGCGAAAAAGCTCGGCACGAGGGGGCTAGAGGGATGGCTGGGGCGGCGACGGACCGGCGGTGGGGAGTGTTTTCGGGGCGGGCGGGGCGGCGCACCGCGGGTGGCGGGGGGGCTGTTGTTTGGCTGGCTCAGGGGGTGGAGGTTGAAGATGAACTGCAGGCCCTTGATTTCGTATCCAACAGCTGCAAAATCGACTGACCAGAGATGAAAAAGTTAGTCGACCGACGTGTAGCCTAACCTTGCTAGTGCGTCCAGTTTCGACAGCAAAATTCAGTTTCGACATCAAAATTCAGTTTCGACAGTTAAGTTTAGTTTCGACAGTTAAGTTCAGTTTCGACAGTTAAATTCAGTTTCGACAGTTAAGTTCAGAGATGAGCGGCTGATGTATTTTACATCTAGCACTTTGTGGTTATGTATTTTACGTCATGTAATGGAGATGCTATTAGAATTCCACTCAGGTTAACGTTGTTCATTGTCTCTCTTGTCCTGCTTCAGCCTCGGCATCGTACAACTCACCGGAGCTGCTCCAACGACGAAACCCTCCATCACAGTGGAGCAGTACCTCGGGCACCATCTCCAGACGCCTAATATCTTCTTCCCCTCCTCCGACAGCCAAGTCAGCCGGAGCATCCTCACCGGCCAACCCAATCACGCTGAGATCGACATGGCTTCGCCAAAGAGGTTGTACACTTGTTGCATCTCTTTTTTGCTCTACATGTTATATATATTGTCCACTGAGCACACGGATTTGTTCCTTTAGTGTCTCCTTGAAAGAAAAAACGTAGGAATTTTGATTTTCACTTGTCCTCCTTTTCAAATTCCTATTCATGAAGCATAAGACTAAGAGATAGTAGCATAATAGAAGTATAACCGTACATTTTCTTGTGGTTTGACTTAATCTCACCATGCTTCTTTGCATCCTGTGATCTTCCAATTGTTGTGAATCAAACACCCAGATTGGCAGAAATCCTGTGTTTTTAAATTCTCTGTTTTGCACGTGCATTCCTATCCTATTCCTGTCTATTTCCTATCCCTGCATTGTTGTAATCCTCCAATTCAAACGAGCCCTTACAGAATTACTTCTCTTACAGATAGTTGTCAAAGAAAACCTTGCGTGGTTTGTCCCGCTCCTGCTGCACCGTTGTCCACCCCAGCTCAGTTGCTCCAACAACAGAAGGGTCCAGCACAGCAGGGATCCGGCCTCCAGACTGTCTTTCGCCGCCTCAGATCTTCTTCCCCGCCGCTGGCAGCCATGAAAACTGCACTACCATCATCAACCGAACAGATGACCTCGAGGACTACACGTATCCGCAAGAGAGGTCGCACTCTTTCGTGTCTGCTTACGTTATGCATCGCTTAATATTACATGCTACTTTATCGTCCTGTTCACCGATTAGACTCTGAGTCATCTCCAAACTAATGGTAAAACTTGAGTTTTTAAATGGTTGTGTGGTACATATCGGGGCCGCTATCAATAGTATCTATCTACTATCTGGTTAATCTCCGGTGTCTACTATGAGTTTCATGTTGGGTGGGAAACAAACAGCAAAGAAGCCATTATCTGTATTTTTTAACTAAAGCCATTATCTACCTGCTATTATTGGTTTTGGGTCTATCCACAGGTTGCTACCATCACTCTGGATTTCTGCATGCACTCCTTACATAATCTCACTATGTTTTATTCCTATGCATGACAGTTATTGTAAACAATGGAACTGAACATGTAGAGCAAAAGAGACGAGCCTTGTGTCGCAATAAAATTTCATGCAGATGTCGCTCCATGGTAGGCGCAAAGGCATCCCCCCTCCATGCATTTCGGATTGTAATCGAGAGGAAGATATCTGTTCTGAGGGGGATTCAGAAGGAGAAGACAACTCCTATTTACCGCCTGAGGTCTTCGCTCTAACTTGGCATGCTGATGTTGGTTATATCATGCATATGGTGTCTTGCATTGCTTACTTTATACATCAAATATGTCATCTGCTTAGTTTAGACATCCTTTGTGCGAATGCCATCTGTTTAGTTTATTCATCGTTTATGTGAATTATGCAACGCCATCTTGTTTAGCCAGGCATCATATATGTGAATTTTGCAATGCCATCCTTCTTAGCCAGTCATCTTATATGTAAATTATATCATGCCATCCTTTTTTTGTTACATATTACATTTGTCAACAATGTTATTACATTCAACTGCTCTTAGTGTGCATCAGCCATTTGACACGGTGATGGCAAATTCTGGAGTGAAAACAAGGTCTTCAGAGCAGACTATGCAATCTGACGAAGCGCATATCTCGCTGGTTACGGATAGCTCCTCAAAGGAGGATTCAGAGACAGATGACCAGTCCTATTCCCCCCCCCCCGAGGTGTATGCTCTAACTTGGCAGGGTTTTGTTGCTCATATCATGCGTATGGTGTCTCGCATTGCTATGTCATTTGATTAGTTTAGACATGCTTTGTGTGAATGCCACCTGTTCAGTGTCTAATTACCATATATGTGAATTATGCATTGCCATCTTGTTGCAAGACATTATATATGTGTGAATTATATAATGCTATCTTGTTGCAAAGGCATTATATATGTGAATTATGCAATGCCATGCTGCTTAGCCAATCATCATGTATGTGAATTATATCATGCTATCATTTTTTGTATTACGTGTTCCATTTGGCGACGATGTTTGTATATTCAACTACTTTTCCTGTGCATCAGCCATTTGAAGCGGTGATGGAAGTATCTGGAATGAAAACAAGGTATTCAGAGCAGACAATGCTACTTGCTGAAGCAGACATCTTGCTGGTTACAGAGAGCTCCTCAGAGGAGGATTCAGAGACTGATGACCAGTCCTATTTTCCCCCTAAGGTCTATGCTCAAACTTGGCAGGGTTATATTACCCATGTCATGCATGTTGTCTTGCATTGCTTAGTTTTCACATCATATATGGATTGCCATCTGTTTACTTGCTTACTATATAAATCATATATTTGAATTATATCATGCCATCATGTTTACATAGTACATACACATCATCTATCTGAATTATGGCATGGCAACCCATTTAATAAAGACATCATATAGTTATATCATCTCATCCTGTTTAGTGTTTACAGTCATCATATTTTGAATTATGGCATTCTATCAGTGAATGTATGTGAATTATGGCATGCCAACCTATTTAATAAACACATTATATAGTTATGTCATGTCATCCTGTTTACATAGTCTCATATTTTGAACTATGTCTTTCCATCTTTTTTAGTTAGCCATCATAATGTGAAATTGTGTCATGCTATCATGTTTAGTTAGCCATCATATATGTGAAATTGTGTCATGCTATCCTGTTTGGTTAGACAACATGAATATGAATTATTTCATGCCCTCTTTTATTCCCCACTATCCATTGCACCTGTCTATCATACAATGTCTATACTTTCAATTACTTTTTTTGTTTATCAGCCATCTAAATTGGAGAGCGTGATGGCAGTATCTAAGGGAGTAACAACACGGTCTTCAGAAAAGATAGTGCTACCAGTTGATGTAGATAGAACCACGGTTGTACTTGCCCAAGGACCAGATCCACCACACATAACCCAGACTCTCGAAGATTGTACCCCTACCCAGTTGGACAGAGAACCAGCTACACCCCTTCTAACCCCAATCCCGGCAGATAGTAGCCCAGTTCCAGTTGACACAGCACCGTCTCCACCACAGAGCACCCAAACACGAGCAGTTAGTAAGGGAACTGCAGTGCCCAAAGCATGAGGACCACCACTCCGAATCCCAACTCAACGCTTAAAGGAGAAGAAGATTTGTTCTCAGGTCAGGTTCTGTAGCTATGGTTCATACTCCTTTGCTCTTGCATGACTGTATTTACTCATACCAACTATTTTCGAATTTGAAGGATGGAATTGAAACTCCAATGGTGCAATAGGTATGTTTTAAACCTGTTTCTTTAACTGGTTTGCTGTTGTAACCTGCTCTATGTTGATTTCTGTTTCAATTGAATAAACAGTTATGTTCTCATGTCATGCACAATACAAGTGTTTTTATTGCTCTATAGTTACCCACACTTATATTCTGTCTATTCTGCTTTGTCTTGAACAAATATTATTTGAACTGTGTCTCTATCTTGATTTGGCAACAAAAACTAGAATGGTATAGACCATAAAGTGACCATGGTACATAGATATATGTTTGTTTCATGCTGTTATCCTGTCCACTTTACTACTGAAGTCATTTACCAAAATGAGTTTCATATACAACATGGTAAACATGTGATGTGTCTGCTTGTTTCTCTTTTAGAATGCGGACAAAATATTGGAGAACAATACCACGTTATCCAATGGTTAAGGAAGTAATGCAGATAAGGTTCAAGATAGTGAGACATCCCTGTTGGTCTCCAAGAAAGCTGATAAAAACTATCTTGACGACAGTGAGGGAACCCAAAAGTCCTATCTTGATGTAGTGCTCGAGTTACTGGCCACTACTGCTGGCACAAGCTCTTCGAACTCGCTGCCTGAATCAATTCGTCTTCTTGAGTCTCAACTTCAAGTTGAAAGACATCGATCAGATGTGCTGTGACAGGAAGCTGAAGGACTGAGGAAGTCCCTGCAGAATTCAGATGCATATTTTCTGGTGCAACAGCAAGCGTTGGAGGATTTAAGCGCCAAACAAGAGAAAGTTAATAAGCTTGCTAAGCATCTTGCCAACATTATGGGTACCCAGGATATTGTTTCTTGAGATCTTCTGAAGTGGTTTTAGTTCTGGATTTGTTTTGCTGCGGTGTTTATTTGCGCTGGTCACCAACTTTGACAACCAGTGTATATGATATGCTGCTTTGTTCCCTATATTTGCACTGGTGGCGAACTTCGATGCCCAGTGGATGTAATATGTGTAATAGCCGTGATAGCCTAGCGTTAGTTGCTTGCTTATTTATTTCCTTGTTGTCTTGTTTATTTGTTTGCTTGTAGTCATTGCAGTTCTTTTTCCGCGGTTAGCTAGTGGCTACAATAACCTATTTTTTAAAACTAGGCCACAATAACCATGGGCTAATATTTACTATAGTGACACTGGGCCTCCTACTAGCCGTAGAAACAGTGGGCCATCTACGGGCCGTAGAAACAATGGGCCTTCTACGGGCCGTAGAAACAATGGGCCTTCTGCGGGCCGTATTATCAATGGGCCTTATACGGGCCGTATAATCGATTGGCCAAACATGGGCCAAACAGACCGCATTATGGTCGTAAACGGGCTAGAGTTGGAACCGTCCGTTCATGGGCCGACCATAATGGGCCATCGTTAATAGGCCGTATTTGATGATGCTATGAAATCAGCCCAACGTATTAACGGACCACAAACGGGCCGACTGTAACCACGGGCTGAATTTGGCCCACAAGCAGAAAATGACAGTAATAGGTCGTAAGTAAACGAATGCTGGAAATGAGCCCAAGAATAAATGGGCTCTGTGAAGGCCGAAAGATAACATGGGCTGGAAACGGCCCAACGGAATAACGGGCTGTTAATCGGTATAAAGTGATACACTGTTCATTACGGGCCAGTTTCACCACGGGCCGTTAATGGGTGTAAAGTGATACACTGTTCATTATGGCCCGGTTTCACCACGGGCCGTTAGTAGGCCAAGAGTTATATAGGGCCTCATATGGGCCGAAAGACGTCATGGGCCATACATGGGCCAGAAGTGAAAACGGGCTGGAATCATATTGGATGGCCCAGATGACGCTACTGGGCCTAATTCGGATAGGGTGTAACGGGCCTTGGGTTAGCGGGTTGTAAATGGGCTATATTCTAACATGCCGTTAACACGCTTTCCATGGGCCGGCCCGCTAGCTTTTGACCAAGTCAAACGGGCCAGCCTTTTCACAGGAATGGGCCTCTGTTGGGCCGTGCCACGTGTCGACGTATCATAGGCGCCTTCCGTCCAATGAGTGGTTGACATCTTTCCCAACGGTGAGCCGACACGTGTTTCCTCCAGCCAATGATGATTTTACACGTGGAAAATCCCCATTGGTCGGGGCTGTTAACGGGTTATCGGATCCAAAACCCAACCCGATAGCTTAACGGTGTTCCGTTATGGTGGATGCCACGTGTCGGTCACCCTTGACGAAAGCACTTCTGTGACGCGCGATTTATCGTCATGGAAGTGGACACTTCCATGATGATAATTTTGATAATGTCATGGAACACTTCTACGACAGCACAGGTATGACTATCTTGATTCTGTCATAAATTTGTCATGGATGTACATGCATGACAAAAAAAGCGACGTACTGTGACAAACACGTACCATCACGGAAGTGTATTTTTTTTGTAGTGTTGCATCACAACAGTATAAGTGGAGATTTGTTTGGTGGAATTTATGCAACTCTTGTAGCTAACTATCTTGATATGCCCATACATGGAAATGATATTGAATTGCCTCCTGCTTATCTAGATTATGATGCTATGGTTCGCCACCAGTTTCTTGAGAGGAACGATCAGTTCCTCCAGTATCGACTAATCTTTGACAGATGGCGCACCGTCCATGTTGATGTCCCTGCTCCTACTTTCTTTGACTTTCAGGCAAAAAGGAGACATGTTATAACTAGGGAGGAAGCGAACGAATATGAGAGGAGGACAGAGGTAGCTCGCCTCCAAGCTGCAGCTCGTCAGGCAGTAGCTTCTGCATCTCAGTACGACCGCAGCTACAGCTTTGGATATGCACCGGGCCAACAGTGGCCATAGGCCAACTTAGTCCAAAGGCCTAAGCTTGGGGGAGTACGTATTTCTCACCGACATTACATTCATGTTCACACACTCATTCTAGTTGTCGGTGCTCATACTTTTTCATTGTACTATCCATGCTAGTTTATTTTCTTTTCTAAGCCTTCTTCTTGTGTGTTTGAAAAACCTTAAGAAAAACCAAAAAAAATAGTTGTAACTTTTAGCTAGTTTACTTTCCATGCTTGTAGTAGTAGTAATTAAAATAAAACCCAAAAAGATTTCTCGTTCTTCTTTTGCTTGTTGGGAGCTTTCTCGTGTAAATAGTTTTATTTCTTTTCTTTGGGGGTCGAGAGGAGAAGACCATGATGAAAATGTTGAGTGGCTCTCGTATGCATTATTGTTGATTTAACCCAGAGCCCATGTTACCTTGTCTTGTCCCTTGTATTAAATGCTTGCAGATTCTAGCTTAGTCCAATGCACGTGCACTATTATTATTATCCACACCGTTCGGTCAGGCAAGTGAAAGGCAACAATGACAGTATATGATGGACCGATTGAGATGAGAGAAGCTGGCATGAATTCGACCTATCTTGTTTTTGTAAATATGATTAGTTCATCATTCCTGATTCAACCTATTATGAATGAAACATGTTTGCAATGACAATTAGAGATTATAGTTGCTCATGCCATGCTTAATTAGCTAGGAGTTTATAATGGTTTACCTTGCGTGCCAACATGCTATTAAAATAGTTGTGATGTGGTATGATATGGCAGTATCCTCCTTTGAACGATTCGAGTGGCTTGACTTGGCACATGTTCACTCATGTAGTTGAAACAAAATCAACATAGCCTCCACAATATTTATGTTCATGGTGAATTATATCCTACTCATGCTTGCACTCAGTGTTGATTGATTTTAATGCATTTTCATGACTGTTGTCACTCTCTAGTTGGTCGCTTTCGAGTCTCTTTCTAGTCTTCACTTGTACTAAGAGGGAATACTGCTTGTGCATCCACTTCCATAAACCCCAAAGTTATTCCATTTGAGTCCACCATACCTTCCTATAAGCCGTATCTACCTGCCGTTCCAAGTAAAATTGTATGTGCCAAACTCTAAACCTTCAAATGAAATTCCATTTTGTATGCTCGAATAGCTCATGTATCAACTAGGGTTGTCTATATCTTCCATGCTAGGTGGGTTATTCTCAAAATGAGTGGACTCCGCTCATCATTCACGAGAAAATGGCTGGTAACCGGGATGCCCAGTCCCATGCTCAAATCAAAATAATTGCAAACAAAACTCCCCCAGGATTGTTGTTAGTTGGAGGCACCCATTTGTTTTGGACAAGCCATGGATTGATGTTTGTTGGTGGTGGGGGAGTATAAACTTTACCATTCTGTTTGGGAACCGCCTATAATGTGTGTAGCATGGAAGATATCGAGATCTCTTGGTTGTTATGTTGACAATGAATGTATACCACTCAAAATATTATTTATCTCTGTTTCAAAACTCGAGCTCTGGCACCTCTGCAAATCCCTGCTTCCCTCTACGAAGGGCCTATATAGTTACTTTTATGTTGAGTCATCATCCTCTTATTAAAAAGCACCAGTTGGAGAGCACCGCTATCATTCGCATGCATTACTATTAATTTACATTGAGTATGACTGTGACTAGATCTCTTTTACCATGAATTACAATGTCTAGTCAGTCCTTGATCTTGAGGGGTGCTCTGCATTTATGTTTTGCGGTCTCAAAAAGGGCTAGCGAGATACTATCTTCTTATGTCATATTATGATTGTTTTGAGAAAGTGTTGTCATCCGAGATTTATTATTATTGCTTGCTAGTTGATTATGCCATTGATATGAGTAAATATGAGGGCTAAATGTTATTGTGAATATGGTTAGTTCATAATATTTGATGAAAACTTGAATGCTGGCTTTACATATTTGCAACAACAAGATCAGATAGAGTTTGTAAAAGTTTTTCTTTATCACTTTCTGTTTGTCAACTGAATTGCTTGAACACAAGCAAATGTTTAAGCTTGGGGGAGTTGATACGTCTCCAACGTATCTACTTTTCCAAACACTTTTGACCTTGTTTTGGACTCTAACTTGCATGATTTGAATGTAACTAACCCGGACTGACGTTGCTTTCAGAAGAATTGCCATGGTGTTATTTTTGTGCAGAAATAAAAGTTCTCAGAATGACCTGGAAATTTACGGAGACACGTTTTGGAATTTATAAAAAATATTGGCGAAAGAATCAACACCAGGGGGCTCACACCCTGTCCACGAGGGTGCAGGGCGCCCCCCCTGGGGCACGCCCCTGCCTCGTGGGCCCCCTGAGGCTCCACCAACGTCAACTCCAACTCTATATATTCACGTCAGGGAGAAAAAAATAGGGGAGAAGGATTCATCGCATTTTACGATACGGAGCCGCCGCCAAGGCCTAATCTCTCTCGGGAGGGCTGATCTGGAGTCCGTTCAGGGCTCCGGAGAGGGGAATCCGTCGCCATCATCATCATCAACCTTCCTCCATCACCAATTTCATGATGCTCACCGCCGTGCGTGAGTAATTCCATTGTAGGCTTTCTGGACGTTGATGGGTTGGATGAAATTTACCATGTAATCGAGTTAGTTTTGTTAGGGATTGATCCCTAGTATCCATTATGTACTAAGATTGATGTTGCTATGACTTTGCTATGCTTAATGCTTGTCACTAGGGCCCAAGTGCCATGATTTCAGATCTGAACCTATTATGTTTCCATTAATATATGTGAGTTCTTGATCCTATTTTGCAATCCAATAGTCACCTACTATGTGTTATGACCCGGTAACCCCGAAGTGACAATAATCGGGACCACTCCCGGTGATGACCGTAGTTTGAGGAGTTCATGTATTCATTAAGTGTTAATGCTTTGGTCCAGTACTCTATTAAAAGGAGGCCTTAATATCCCTTAGTTTCCAATAGGACCCCGCTGCCATGGGAGGGTAGGACAAAAGATGTCATGCAAGTTCTTTTCCATAAGCATGTATGACTATATTCGGAATACATGCCTACATTACATTGTTGAACTAGAGCTAGTTCTATGTCACCCTATGTTATAACTATTGCATGAGGAATTGCATCCGACATAATTACCCATCACTGATCCATTGTCTACGAGCTTTTCACATATTGATCTTTGCTTAATTACTTTTCCGTTGCCACTGTTATGATTGCTACAAAAACCACTACTATTACTTTTTCCACTGTTATCGTTACTTCCATATTACTTTGCTACTAAATACTATGTTGCAGATATTAAGTCTTTCAGGTGCGGTTGAATTGACAACTCAACTATTAATAATTGAGAATATTCTTTGGCTCCCCTTGTGTCAAATCAATAAATTTGGGTTGAATACTCTGCCCTCGAAAACTGTTGCAATCCCCTATATTTGTGAGTTATCAGAGAACACGATGGTGGCATTCCCCATTGGTCATGGCTACGGTCATGGCACAGGTCAAGTGTGTGGTCGTGGCGTTGGCCGTGGTCGGGGTCATGGGCCTCATGGTGGGGTTGTCCTTGGTCCTAGCAATGACCTTTCCCAAGGTCGTGGGTTTGGTGGTGCTGGTGCCGATGGTCGTGGCCATGCCAATGGGCATTCAAGGGGACGTGGCCAGGCCAACACCCGCAACATTGCTGTTGGAGGTGTCATTTCCCATGGTGTTGGCTTGGGTGCTGAGGGAGTCGGTGGACGTGGGCATGGCCATGGGCATGCGCTTGGCTATGCCCATTGTTAGTCTAGTGGCCGTAGTTCTGGCAATGGGCGTGTATGTGGAGGAAATTAGCTATTGATGTTAGGGTACACATGCGACTATTTTGTATTTTGCATGAAGCTTTTGAATGTGTTCCTCTAATGAAATGTTGTGTACTTGTTCTGTTTTGCAAGTTCATTGTGTGACAACGAGCGATACAAGATTGAACGCCATAGAGTAATTTAACTTGTTGGATATAGATATAGAACTTATGACTATCATGTAATTGTAGCGATGAAATTTTATATCAGTTAGTTCAAGAGGTTTTTAAGTTATACGGGATCTATTTCGTGTTTAAATTAGTAAAGAAAGATAAAAGACATATATGAACATACATATCTCTTGGCATCATATTAGATCTAAAGATTCCAGTACTTTTGTAACTAGTTTTGCAATATTGTGTGATCTGTGAGAAACATAAGGTTAAGGGTACTGCTAGTGCAGTGTTGGATCAGTTGAATAGGAATCTAGTTTTACAAGTTGTTTGGTACTTGTATCAAACACGCTAATGGTGTGTACCTATGACTGATAATGAAGATATCCCCGTTTGGATGATCGATTCATCTGTTGTGTATAAGTTTCTGAATATCTTCCTATAATGAAACGTTGTGGTGTTGAGTACTTTTGTTTTCTTTTGCAAGTTCTTTGTGTGACAATGAGTGATACTAGTTTGAATCGTAGAGTGTGTTAATTTTAGAGATATAGATATAGAACTTATGATTATCATATAATTGTACTTATGAATTTTTATTTCAATAAATTGAAGAGTTTTTTTAAATATACATGTATCTAATTCTTGTTTAAATTAGCAAAGAAAGGTAAAAAGAACTAGATATGAACATATATATCTCATGGCATCACATGAGATCTAAGATTGGACTACTTTTGTAACCAGTTTAGGGATATTTTGTGATCTATGAGAAATAGAAGACTACTGCTAGTGAATTGTTGGATCAGTTGAATTGGAATCTAATTTATCAAGTTGTTTGCTACTTGTCTTGAGTACACTAACTGTGCTTGCTACCTCTTGAGCACTGCATCGGTTTCCCTTTAACAGGAAAGGGTGATGCAGCAAAGTAGCGTAAGTATTTCCCTCAGTTTTTGAGAACCAAGGTATCAATCCAGTAGGAGGCCACACGCAAGTCGCTCGTACGTACACAAACAAATAAGAACCTCGCAACCAACGCGACAAAGGGGTTTTCAAGCCCTTCACGGTCACTTACGATAGTGAGATCTGATAGAGAAAATAATAATAAAATAAATACTTTTGGTATTTTTATGATATAGATTGAAAGTAAAGATTGCAAAATAAAATAGATTGGAAAATAGATGGAAAATAGACCCGGGGGCCATAGGTTTCACTAGTGGCTTCTCTCAAGATATCATAAGTATTACGGTGGGTGAACAAATTAATATCGAGCAATTGATAGGAAAGCGAATAATTATGAGAATATCTAGGCATGATCATATATATAGGCATCATGTCCGTGACAAGAAGACCGACTCCTTCCTGCATCTACTACTATTACTCCACACATTGACCGCTATCCAGCATGCATCTAGAGTATTAAGTTCATAAGAACAGAGTAACGCATTAGGTAAGATGACATGATGTAGAGGGATAAACTCAAGCACTATGATATAAACCCCATCTTTTTATCCTCGATGGCAACAATACAATACGTGTCGTTTCCCTTTCTGTCACTGGGATCGAGCACCACAAGATTGAACCCAAAGTTAAGTACTTCTCCCATTGCAAGAAAGATCAATCTAGTAGGCCAAACCAAACTGATATTACGAAGAGACTTGCAAAGATAACCAATCATGCATAAAATATTTCATAGAAGAACCAAATATTGTTCATAGATAGACTTGATCATAAACCTACAATTCATTGGATCTCGACAAACACACCGCAAAAAGAGTTACATTGAATAGATCTCCAAGAAGATCGAGGAGAACTTTGTATTGAGATTCAAAGAGAGAGAGAAGAAGCCATCTAGCTAATAACTATGGACCCGAAGGTCTGAAGTAAACTACTCACACATCATCGGAGGGGCCATGGAGTTGATGTAGAGGCCCTCCATGATCGTTGCCCCCTTCGGTGGAGCTCCGGAAAAGGCCCCAAGATGGGATCTCTTTGGTACAGAAGGTTGCGGCGATGGAAATAGGGTTTCGTGGTGCTCCTCGATGTTTTCAGGGCATATGAGTATATATAGCAGGAAGAAGTAGGTCGTTGAGCCACGAGGGTCACACGAGGGGGGAGGGCGTGCCCCCTGCCTCGTGGACTCCTCGTTTGTTTCTTAACGTCCACTCCAAGTCCTCTGGAGCACGTTTGTTCCAAAAATCACGTTCCCGAAGGTTTCATTCCGTTTGATATTCCTTTTCTGCGAAACACTGAAATAGGCAAAAAAACAAAAATTTGAATTGGGCCTTGGGTTAATAGGTTAGTCCCAAAAATAATATAAAAGTGTAAAATAAAGCCCATTAACATCCAAAACAGATAATATAATAGCATGGAGCAATTAAAAATTATAGATACGTTGGAGACATATCAAGCATCCCCAAGCCTAATTCCTGCTCGTCCTCGAGTAGGTAAATGATAAAAACAGAATTTTTGATGTAGAATGCTACCTAACATAATTCTCAATGTAATTCTCTTTATTGTGGCATGAATATTCAGATCCGAAAGATTCAAGACAAAAGTCTAATATTGACATAAAAATAATAATACTTCAAGCATACTAACTAAGCAATTATGTCTTCTCAAAATAACATGGCAAAAGAATGTTCATCCCTACAAAATCACATAGTTTGGTCATGCTCCATTTTCGTCACACAAGAATGCTATCATCATGCACAACCCCGATGACAAGCCAAGCAATTGTTTCACACTTTAGTAATCTCAAACTTTTTCAACTTTCACGCAATACATGAGCGTGAGCCATGGATATAGCACTATGGGTGGAATAGAATATGATGATGGGGGTTATGTGGAGAAGACAAAAAAAGGAGAAAGTCTCACATCGACGCGGCTAATCAATGGGCTAGGAAGATGCCCATCAATTGATGTCAATGCAAGGAGTTGGGATTGCCATGCAACGGATGCACTAGAGCTATAAATGTATGAAATCTCAACAAAAGAAACTAAGTGGGTGTGCATCCAACTTGCTTGCTCACGAAGACCTAGGGCATTTGAGGAAGCCCATTGTTGGAATATACAAGCCAAGTTCTATAATGAAAAATTCCCACTAGTATATGGAAGTGACAAAACAAGAGACTCTCTACCATAAAGATCATGGTGCTACTTTGAAGCACAAGTGTGGAAAAAAGGATAGTAGCATTGCCCCTTTTTATATATTTTTGGGCCTTCCTTTTTTGGCCTTTCTCTTTTTTGGGGGACAATGCTCTATTAATGATGATCATCACACTTCTATTTATTTACAGCTCAATGATTACAACTCGATACTAGAAAAAAGTATGACTCTATATGAAGGCCTCCGGCGGTGTACCGAGAAGGGCAATGAATCAAGAGTGACATGTATGAAAAATTATGAACGGTAGCTTTGCCACAAATACGATTTCAACTACATGATCATGCAAGGCAATAGTACAATGATGATGTGTGTCATGATAAATGGAATGGTGGAAAGTTGCATGGCAATATATCTCGGAATGGCTATGAAAATGCGATAATAAGTACGTATGGTGGCTGTTTTGAGGAAGATATAAGGAAGTTTATGTGTGATAGATTGTATCATATCATGGGGTTTGGATGTACCGGCGAAGTTTGCACCAACTCTCAAGGTGAGAAAGGGCAATGCACGGTACCGAAGAGGCTAGCAATGATGGAAGGGTGAGAGTGCGTATAATCCATGGACTCAACATTAGTCATAAAGAACTCACATACTTATTGCAAAAATCTACAACTCATCAAAAACCAAGCATTATGTGCATGCTCCTAAGGGGATAGATTGGTAGGAAAAGACCATCGCTCATCCCCGACAACCACTCATAAGGAAGACAATCAAATAACACCTCATGTTTCAAATTTGTTACACCACGGTCACCATACGTGCATGCTACGGGACTTGCAAACTTCAACACAAGTATTTCTCAAATTCACAACTACTCAACTAGCACACACTAATATTACCACCTTTATATCTCAAAACAATTATCAAGTATCAAGCTTCTCCTAGTACTCAATGCACTTTTTATGAAAGTTTTTATTATACCAATCTTGGATGCCTATCATATTAGGACTAAATTCATAACCAAAGCAAATTACCATGCTGTCCTAAGGGACTCTCAAAATAATATAAGTGAAGCATGAGATATCGATAATTTCTATAAAATAAAATCACCACCGTTCTCTAAAAGATATAAGCGAAGCACTAGAATAAAATTATCTAGCTCAAAAGGTATAAGTGAAGCACATAGAGTATTCTAATAAATTCCGATTCATGTGTGTCTCTACCAAAAGGTGTGTACAGCAAGGATGATTGTGGTAAACTAAAAAGAAAAGACTCAAATCATACAAGATGCTCCAAGCAAAACACATATCATGTGGTGAATAAATATATAGCTCCAAGTAAAGTTACCGATGGACGAAGACGGAAGAGGGGATGCCCCAGCTTAGGCTTTTGGTTGTCATTGGATTTTACCTTGGGGTGCCTTGGGCATCCTCAAGCTTAGGCTTTTGCCTCTCCTTGTTCCATAATCCATCAAATCTTTACCCAAAACTTGAAAACTTCACAACACAAAACTTAAAAGAAAATCTCGTGAGCTCCGTTACTAAAAGAAAACAAACCACCACTTCAAGGTATTGTAATGAACTTATTCTTTATTTATATTTGTGTTAAACCTAATGTATTCCAACTTTTATATGGTTCATAAACTTTATTACTAGCCATAGATTCATCAAAATAAGCAAACAACACAAGAAAAACAGAATCTGTCAAAAACAAAACAGTTTGTAGTAATCTGTAGGTTTCAAATACTTATGGAACCCCAAAAATTCTAAAATAAATTGCTGGACGTGAGTAATTTATCTATTAATCATCTTCATAAATAATTAACTAAATATCACTCTCCAGTAAAAAAATGGCAGCAAATCTCGTGAGCGCTAAAGTTTCTGTTTTTTACAGCAAGATCGCAAAGACTTTTCCCAAGTCTTCCAAAGGTTCTACTTGGCACAAACACTAATTAAAATCATAAAACCACATCTAAACAGAGGCTAGATGTATTATTTATTACTAAACAGAACTGAAAAGCAAGAAATAGAAATAAAATTGGGTTGCCTCCCAGCAAGCGCTATCGTTTAACCTCCTAGCTAGGCATAAAAGCAAGGATAGATCTAGGTATTTTCATCTTTGGTATGCAATCCATACGTGTCCCTCATAATAGATTCATAAGGTAATTTAATTTTCTTTCTAGGAAAGTGTTCCATGCCCTTACTTAACGGAAATTGGAATCTAATATTCCCTTCTTTCATATCAATAATTGCACCAATCGTTCTAAGGAAAGGTCTACCAAGAATAATAGGACATGAAGGATTGCAATCAATATCAAGAACAATGAAATCTATGGGAACATAATTCCTATTTTAAATAATAAGAACATCATTAATTCTTCCCATATGTTTCTTAATGGTGGAGTCCGCAAGATGCAAATTTAAAGAACAATCATCAAATTCACGGAAACCTAGCAAATCACACAAAGTTTTAGGGATCATGGAAACACTAGAACCCAAATCATATCAAGAATAGCATTAATGATCTTTAATTTTAATTTTAATAGTAGGTTCCAACTCATCATAAAGTTTTCTTGGGATAGAAACTTCCAATTCAAGCTTTTCTTCATACGATTGCATTAAAGAATCAACGATATGTTTAGTAAAGGCTTTATTTTTACTATAAGCATGCGGAGAATTTAGCAAAGATTGCAACAAGGAAATACAATCTATCAAAGAGCAATTATCATAATTAAATTCCTTGAAATCCAAGATAGTGGGTTGATTGCTATGTAAAGTTTTGACCTCTTCAATCCCACTTTTATCAATTTTGCATCAAGATCTAAAAACTCCGAATCATTGGGACGCCTTCTAGCTAAAGTTGACTCATCTCCAGTCCCATCATTATCAAGATTCATATTGAAAAACAAAGATTTAATAGGGGACACATCAATAACTTTTAGATCTTCATCATTATTATCATGGAAACTAGAAGAACACGCTTTCACAAAGCAATCTTTTTTAGCACGCATCCTAGCGGTTCTTTCTTTGCACTCATCAATGGAAATTAAAATAGATTTGAGAGACTCATTGATACCATGCTTAGGTGGAATAGATCTATGTTTCAAAGAATCAACATCAAGAGAAATTCTATCCACGTTCCTAGCCAACTCATCAATCTTAGACAATTTTTCTTCAATCAAAGCATTGAAACTCTTTTGCGAACTAATAAATTATTTAATATTAGATTCAAAATCAGAGGGAATCTTATTATAATTTCCATAAGAATTGTTGTAGGAATTACCATAATTATTAGAGGAATTACTAGGAAACAGCCTAGGATTAAAATTACCTCTATATGCGTTATTACCAAAATTGTTCCTACCAACAAAATTCACATCCATACATTCATTATTATTCTCAATCAAAGTAGACAAAGGCATATCATTAGGATTAGAAGAAACACTATTATGAGCAAACAATTTCATAAGCTCATCCATCTTTCCACTCAAAACATTGATTTCTTCTATAGCATGCACCTTTTTATTAGTAGATCTTTCAATATGCCATTGAGAATAATTAACCATAATATTATCTAGGAGTTTAGTAGCTTCTCCTAAAGTGATTTCCATAAAAGTGCCTCCCGTGGCCGAATCTAAAAGATTCCTAGAAGCAAAGTTCAATCTGGCATAAAAAATTTGTATAATCATCCAAAGATTCAAACCATGTGTAGGGCAATTACGTATCATTAATTTCATCCTCTCCCAAGCTTGTGCAACATGTTCATGATCAAGTTGTTTAAAATTCATAATATCGTTTCTAAGAGTGATGATCTTAGCGGGAGGAAAATACTTAGAGATAAAAGCATCTTTGCACTTATTCCATGAATCGATACTATTTTTAGGCAAAAGACGAAAACCAAGTTTTAGCACGATCTCTAAGAGAAAACGGGAATAGCTTCAGTTTAACAATATCATTATCCACATCTTTATTCTTTTGCATATCACACAAATCAACAAAGTTGTTTGGATGGATAGCAGCGTCTTCACTAGGAAGGCTAGAAAACGGATCTTTCATTACAAGATTCAGCAAAGCAGCATTAATTTCACAAGATTCAGCATCGGTAAGAGGAGCAATTGGAGTGCTAATAAAATCATTATTGTTGTTATAGGAAAAATCACATAATTTAGTATTATCTTGAGCCATCGTGACAAGCAAGCAATCCAACACACAAGAAAACAAGAAACAAGCAAAAAGAGGCGAACTGGAGAAGAGAAGGGGAACGGAAAAAGAGGACGAATAAAACGGCAAGGGTGAAGTGGGGGAGAGGAAAACGAGAGGCAAATGGCAATTAATGTAATGCCAGGGATAAGAGTTTGTGATGGGTACTTGGTATGTCTTGACTTGTGCGTAGACTCCCCGGCAATGGCGCCAGAAATCCTTCTTGCTACCTCTTGAGCACTGCGTTGGTTTTCCCTTGAAGGAGAAAGGGTGATGCAACAAAGTAGCGTAAGTATTTCCCTCAGTTTTTGAGAACCAAGGTATCAATCCAGTAGGAGGCCACTGCTACGTCTTGAGCTTGCGTTGGTTTTCCCCGAAGAGGAAGGGATGATGCAGCAGAGTAGCGTAAGTATTTCCCTCAGTTTTTGAGAACCAAGGTATCAATCCAGTAGGAGGCCACGCTCAAGTCCCTCGTACCTGCACAAAATGATAGCTACTCACAACCAACGCGATTAGGGGTTGTCAATCCCTTCATGGTCACTTAAGAGAGTGAGATCTGATAGATATAATATTTTTGGTGTTTTTGGTATAAAGATGCAAAGTAAAGAGTAAAGGCAAAGTAAAAAAGCAATGCAAGATTAAAGTAATGGAGATTGATATGATGAGAATAGACCCGGGGGGGCATAGGTTTCACTAGTGGCTTCTCTCAAGAGCATAAGTATTCTACGTTGGGTGAACAAATTACTGTTGAGCAATTGACAAAATTGAGCATAGTTATGAGAATATCTAGGCATGATCATGTATATAGGCATCACGTCCGTGATAAGTAGACCGAAATGATTCTGCATCTACTACTATTACTCCACTCATCGACCGCTATCCAGCATGCATCTAGAGTATTAAGTTAAAAACAGAGTAACGCATTAAGCTAGATGACATGATGTAGAGAGATAAATTCATGCAATATGAAATAAACCCAATCTTGTTATCCTCGATGGCAACGATGCAATACGTGCCTTGCTGCCCCTTCTGTCACTAGGAAAGGACACCGCAAGATCGAACCCAAAGCTAAGCACTTCTCCCATGGCAAGAACTACCAATCTAGTTGGCCAAACCAAACGGATAATTCGAAGAGACTTGCAAAGATAACCAATCATACATAAAAGAATTCAGAGAAGATTCAAAAATTATTCATAGATAGACTTGATCATAAACCCACAATTCATCGGTCTCAACAAACACACCGCAAAAAGAAGATTACATTGAATAGATCTCCACAAGAGAGGGGGAGAACTTGTATTGAGATCCAAAAAGAGAGAAGAAGCCATCTAGCTACTAACTATGGACCCGAAGGTCTGAGGTAAACTACTCACACTTCATCGAAGGGGCTAGGATGATGTAAAAGCCCTCCGTGATGACGGCCCTCTTCCGATGGAGCTCCGAAACAGGCCCCAAGATGGGATCTCGTGGATACAGAAACTTGCGTCGGTGGAATTGGGTTTTTGGCTCCTATTCTGATCATTTGGGGGTACGTAGGTATATATAGGAGGAAGGAGTACGCCAGTGGAGCACCGAGGGGCCCACGAGGCAGGGGGCGCGCCCCCACCCTCGTGACCTCCTCTTTGAATCCTTGGAGTAGGGTCCAAGTCCCCTAGATCATGTTCAGTGAGAAAAATCACGTTCCCGAAGGTTTTATTCCGTTTGGACTCCGTTTGATATTCTGTTTCTCCGAAACACTGAAATAGGCAAAAAACAGCAATTCTGGGTTGGGCCTCCGGTTAATAGGTTAGTCCCAAAAATAATATAAAAGTGGAAAATAAAGCCCAATATAGTCCAAAAAGGTAGATAATATAGCTTGGAGCAATCAAAAATTATAGATACGTTGGAGACGTATCAGACATCCCCAAGCTTAATTCCTGCTCGTCCTCGAGTAGGTAAATGATAAAAAGAGAATTTTTGATGCGGAGTGCTACTTGGCATAATTTCAATGCAAATATTCTTAATTGTGATATGAATATTCAGATTAGAAAGATTCAAGACAAAAGTTTATATTGACATAAAAATAATAATACTTCAAGCATACTAACAAAGCAATTATGTCTTCTCAAAATAACATGGACAAATAAAGTTATCCCTACAAAATCATATAGTCTGGCTATGCTCCATCTTCACCACACAAAGTATTTAAATCATGCACAACCCCGATGACAAGCCAAGCAATTGTTTCATACTCTAACTTTTTCAAAACTTTTTCAATCTTCACACAATACATGAGCGTGAGCCATGGATATAGCACTATAGGTGGAATAGAATGGTGGTTGTGGAGAAGACAAAAAGGAGGGGAAGATTGTCTCACATCAACTAGGCGTATCAATGGGCTATGGAGATGCCCATCAATAGATATCAATGTGAGTGAGTAGGGATTGCCATGCAACGGATGCACTAGAGCTATAAATGTATGAAAGCTCAAAATGAAACTAAGTGGGTGTGCATCCAACTTGCTTGCTCATGAAGACCTAGGGCAATTTGAGGAGACCCATCATTGGAATATACAAGCCAAGTTCTATAATGTAAAATTCCCACTAGTATATGAAAGTGATAACATGAGAGACTCTCTACTATCAAGATCATGGTGCTACTTTGAAGCACAAGTGTGGTAAAAGGATAGTAGCATTGCCCCTTTTTTTGTGGGCCTTCTTTTTTTTTCTTTGGCCTTTCTCTCTCTTTTTTTCTTTTTTTCTTTTTATTATTGGGACAATGCTCTATTAAATGATGATCATCACACTTTTATTTATTTACAACTCAATGATTACAACTCGATTCTAAAACAAAGTATGACTCTATATGGATGCCTCCGGCGGTGTACCGGGATATGCAATGAATCAAGAGTGACAAGTATGAAAAAATTATGAACGGTGGCTTTGCCACAAATACTATGTCAACTACATGATCATGCTAAGCAATATGACAATGATGAATGTGTCATGATGAACTAGATGGTGGAAAGTTGCATGGCAATATATCTCGGAATGGCTATGGAAATGCCATAATAGGTAGGTATAGTGGCTGTTTTGAGGAAGGTATATGGTAGGTGTATGATACCGGCGAAAGGTGTGCGGTATTAGAGAGGCTAGAAAAGGTGGAAGGGTGAGAGTGCGTATGATCCATGGACTCAACATTAGTCATAAAGAACTCATATACTTATTGCAAAAATCTAGAAGTTATCAAAGCAAAGTATTACGCGCATGCTCCTAGGGGGATAGATTGGTAGGAAAAGACCACCGCTCGTCCCCGACCGCCACTCATAAGGAAGAAAATTAATAAATTAATCATGCTCCGACTTCATCACATAACGGTTCACCATACGTGCATGCTACGGGAATCAGAAACTTTAACACAAGTATTCTTTAAATTCACAACTACTCAACTAGCATGACTTTAATATTATCACCTCCATATCTCAAAACAATTATCATGCTTCAATCTTTTCTTAGTATTCAACACACTCAAAAGAAAGTTTCACAAATCTTGAATACCAAGCATATTATTATTAAGCAAATTACCATGCTGTTAAGACTCTCAAAATAATTTAAGTGAAGCATGAGAGATCAATAGTTTCTTTAAAACAAATCCACCACCATGCTCTAAAAGATCTAAGTGAAGCACATAGAGCAAAATTATAACGCTCAAAAGATATAAGTGAAGCACATAGAGCAAAATTACATAGCTCAAAAGATATAAGTGAAGCACATATATTCTATCAAATTTTATTTCATGTATGGCTCTCTCAAAAGGTGTGTACAGCAAGGATGATTGTGGCATACGAAGACACAAAGACACAAATAATACAAGACGCTCCAAGCAAAACACATATCATGTTGGTGAATAAAAATATAGCTCCAAGTAAATTACCGATGAAAGTGGACGAAAGAGGGGATGCCTTCCGGGGCATCCCCAAGCTTTGACTTTTTGGTGTCCTTGGATTATCTTGGGGGTGCCATGGGCATCCCCAAGCTTAGGCTCTTTCCACTCTTTGTTCCATAATCCATCAAAAGAATTCACCCAAAACTTGAAAACTTCACAACACAAAACTCAAAATAGAAAACTCGTGAGCTCCGTTAGCGAAAGAAAACAAAAGACCACTTCAAGGTACTGTAATGAACTCATTCTTTATTTATATTGGTGTTAAACCTACTGTATTCCAACTTCTCTATGGATTATAAACTATTTTACTAACCATAGATTCATCAAAATAAGCAAACAACACACGAAAAACAGAATCTGTCAAAAACAGAATGGTCTGTAGTAATCTGTAGATAGCGCAAGATATGGAACCCCAAAAATTCTAAAATAAATTGCTGGAAGTGAGGAATTTATCTATTAATCATCTGCAAAAAGAATTAACTAAATATCACTCTCCAAAATAAAAATGACAGCAGTTCCCGTGAGCGCTAAAGTTTCTGTTTTTTACAGCAAGTTCAACAAGACTTTCCCCAAGTCTTCCCAACGGTTCTACTTGGCACAAACACTAATTAAACACAAAAAACACAACCAAAACAGAGTCTAAATAATTTATTTATTAAATAACAGCAAGGAAAAATATTGGGTTGTCTCCCAATAAGCGCTTTTGTTTAAAGCCTTCTTAGCTAGGCATTGATAATTTTAATGATGCTCACATGAAAGACAAGAATCGAAGCACAAAGAGGGGATCATAAAACATGTGACAAACACATCTAAGTCTAACATACGTCCTATGAATAGGCATCTTATTGGCAAACAAATTGTCAAGGCAAGCAAAAACTAGCATATGCAAGGAAGCGGAAAGAAACAATAGCAATCTCAACATAACGAGAGGTAATTTAGTAACATGAAGATTTCTACAACCATATTTTCCTCTCTCATAGTAATTACATGTAGGATCATAAGCAAATTCAACAAAATATCTATCACATAAAATATTTTCAACATGATCCACATGCATGCAAAGTTGACACTCTTCCAAAATAGTGGGATTAACATTAACTAAAGTCATGACTTCTCCAAACCCACTTTTAGTAATATTGCAAACACTATTATCAATCTCATATTCATCATGGGGTTTAAATAAATTTTCAAGATCATAAGAAGAATTACCCCAATCATAATCATTGCAACAAGTAGTAGACATAGCAAAACTAGCATCCCCAAGCTTAGGGTTTTGCATCTTATTAGCACAATTGACATCAAGAGAATTTATAATAAAATCATTGCAATCATGCTTTTTATTCAAAGATCTATCATGAGTCACTTCATAAAGCACTTCATCATGATTTTCAGATTTACGGATTTCAGGCAAAAGCTTATAAAGATAATCTAGTGCATCCAAATCACTGGGAATTGGTTCATCATAATTGGATCCCTTAAAAAGATTGGCAAGCGGATGAGGATCCATAGATCTTAAGTTCTCTATTTAGTAATAAATAAACAACTATTCCAACCATACGAGCAAACAAGGAACGGGCAAAAAGAGGCAAATAGAGAAAGAGAGGGAGGATAGAGAGAGAGGGCGAATAAAACGGCAAGGGTGAAGTGGGGGAGAGGAAAACGAGAGGCAAATGGCTAATAATGTAATGCGAGAGATAGGGATTGTGATGGGTACTTGGTATGTTGAATTTTTGCGTAGACTCCCCGGCAACTGCGCCAGAAATCCTTCTTGCTACGTCTTGAGCTTGCGTTGGTTTTCCCCAAAGAGGAAGGGATGATGCAGCAGAGTAGTGTAAGTATTTCCCTCAGTTTTTGAGAACCAAGGTTCAATCTAGTAGGAGGCCATGCTCAAGTCCCTCGTACCTGCACAAAACGATAGCTACTCGCAACCAACGCGATTAGGGGTTGTCAATCCCTTCACGGTCACTTACGAGAGTGATATCTGATAGATATAATATTTTTGGTATTTTTGGTATAAAGATGCAAAGTAAAGAGTAAAGGCAAAGTAAAAAGCAAAGCAAGATTAAAGTAATGGAGATTGATATGATGAGAATAGACCCGGGGGCCATAGGTTTCACTAGTGGCTTCTCTCAAGAGCATAAGTATTCTACGGTGGGTGAACAAATTACTGTTGAGCAATTAACAGAATTGAGCATAGTTATGAGAATATCTAGGCATGATCATGTATATAGGCATCACGTCCGTGACAAGTAGAGCGAAACGATTCTCCATCTACTACTATTACTCTACTCATCGACCGCTATCCAGCATGCATCTAGAGTATTAAGTTAAAAACAGAGTAATGCCTTAAGCAAGATGACATGATGTAGAGAGATAAATTCATGCAATATGAAATAAACCCCATCTTGTTATCCTCGATGGCAACGATACAATACGTGCCTTGCTGCCCCTTCTATCACTGGGCAAGGACACCGCAAGATCGAACCCAAAGCTAAGCACTTCTCCCATGGCAAGAACTACCAATCTAGTTGGCCAAACCAAACGGATAATTTGAAGAGACTTGCAAAGATAACCAATCATACATAAAAGAATTCAGAGAAGATTCAAATATTATTCATATATAGACTTGATCATAAACCCACAATTCATCGGTCTCAACAAACACACCGCAAAAATAAGATTACATCGAATAGATCTCCACAATAGAGGGGGAGAACTTTGTATTGAGATCCAAAAAGAGAGAAGAAGCCATCTAGCTACTAACTATGGACCCGAAGGTCTGAGGTAAACCACTCACACTTTATCGGAGGGGCTAGGATGGTAGAAGCCCTCCGTGATGACGGCCCTCTTCCGACGGATCTCCGAAACAGGCCCCAAGATGGGATGTCGTGGATACAGAAAGTTGCGGCGGTGGAATTAGGTTTTTGGCTCCTGTTCTGATCGTTTGGGGGTACGTAGGTATATATAGGAGGAAGGAGTATGTCGGTGGAGCACCGAGGGGCCCACGAGGCAGGGGGGCGCGCCCTAGGGGGGGCGCCCCCCACCCTCGTGACCTCCTCTTTGACTCATTGGAGTAGGGTCCAAGTCTCCTGGATCACGTTCGGTGAGAAAATCACGTTCCCGAAGGTTTTATTCCGCTTGGACTCCATTTGATATTTTGTTTCTCCAAAACACTAAAATGGGCAAAAAAACAGCAATTCTGGGCTGGGCCTCCGGTTAATAGGTTAGTCCCAAAAATAATATAAAAGTGGAAAATAAAGCCCAATATAGTCCAAAACAGTAGATAATATAGCATGGAGCAATCAAAAATTATAGATACGTTGGAGACGTATCAGTCACATGCAAGTCGCTCGTACCTACACAAACAAATAACAACCTCGCAACCAACACGATAAAGGGGTTGTCAAGCCCTTCATGGTCACTTACGAGAGTGAGATTTGATAGAGATAATAATAATAAGATAAATATATTTGGTATTTTTATGGTATGGATTGAAAGTAAAGATTGCAAAATAAAATAGATTGGAAACTTATATGATGGAAAATAGACCCGGGGGCCATAGGTTTCACTAGTGGCTTCTCTCAAGATAGCATAAGTATTACGCTGGGTGAACAAATTACTGACGAGCAATTGATAGAAAAGAAAATGATTATGAGAATATCTAGGCACGATTATGAAAATAATTATGAAAATAATTACGTCTGTGACAAATTAGACCGACTCTTGCCTGCATCTACTACTATTACTCCACACATCGATCGCTATCCAGCATGCATCTAGAGTATTAAGTTCATAAGAATAGAGTAATGCATTAGGTAAGAAGACATGATGTAGAGGGATAAACTCAAGCAATATGATATAAACCCCATCTTTTTATCCTCGATGGCAACAATATAATACATGTCGTTTCCCTTTCTAGCACTAGTATCGAGCACTGCAAGATTGAACCCAAAGCTAAGCACTTCTCCCATTGCAAGGAAGTTCAATCTAGTAGGCCAAACCAAACTAATAATTCGAAGAGACTTGCAAAGATAACCAATCATGCATAAATGATTTCAGAGAAGAATCAAATATTGTTCATAGATAGACTTGATCATAAACCCACAATTCATTGGATCTCGACAAACACACTGCAAAAAGAGTTACATTGAATAGATCTCCAAGAAGATCGAGGAGAACTTTGTATTGAGATTCAGAATAAGCCATCTAGCTAATAACTATGGACCCGAAGGTCTGAAGTAAACTACTCACACATCATCGGAGGGGCCACGGAGTTGATGTAGAGGCCCTCCGTGATCGTTGCCCCCTCCGGCGGAGCTCCGGAAAAGGCCCCAAGATGGGATATCTTGGTACAGAAGGTTGCGGCGGTGGAAATAGGGTTTCGTGGTGCTCCTCGATGTTTTCAGGGTATATGAGTATATATAGGAGGAAGAAGTAGGTCAGTTGAGCCACGAGGGGCCCACGAGGGGGAGGGCGCACCCAGGGGGTAGGCGCGCCCCCTGCCTCGTGGACTCCTCGTTCGTTTCTTGACGTCCACTCCAAGTTCTCTGGAGCACGTTTTTTTCCAAAAATCACGTTCCTAAAGGTTTCATTCTATTTGGATTCCGTTTGATATTCCTTTTCCGCGAAACACTAAAATAGGCAAAAAAAAGTAGCAATTTGCACTGGGCCTTGGGTTAATAGGTTAGTCCCAAAAATAATATAAAAGTGTAAAATAAAGCCCATTGACATCCAAAACAGATAATATAATAGCATGGAACAATCAAAAATTATAGATACGTTGGAGACGTATCAGTGCTCACTATGTAGTTTTTAGTGATAATGATCATGTCCTTGCTTAGATGATTGATTCATCTGTTGTGTATAGATAGGTTTTTCTATAAGATTATATTAGAGGGCTTAAAGATTATATTGCACATAGTATCTTCAAAATAAAATCTCCAGTCAATATTCATGTGTTTATGTTGCTTATCTATAACCCGAATTATTTACGAGAGCTTAATTTGCATAAGTAGTGTCATGTCTTCAATACTACATATCTTTTTGTAGTGATTTGCACATGAGCCACCATTTAATCTTCATTATATTTGAAATACCTCACAATCAAGCTCATGTTCTTAAAATGCATATATGCTTTGCTGATCTTGCTATTTTTTTGTAAAAATGTGAAATAATGTTTTTGTTGTTAATGTGATTACTTCAATTAGCTTATTTTGCAACTAATCATTGATTGGCAATAATTTTGAATTTCAGGAAATGTGCTGGTACCGGTGGCGTGTCTGTCAGGGATATTACCCATGGAGGAGACACGACTAAGAAAGCACAAAGCGTAACCTGCAAGGTCCAGAAGGCCTCGGGCCAGGTCATCGAGAGAGTTACCCGAGCCAGATCTAAGTGGGCTGGAAGGAAACCCGACCCAAGAATATGAAAGCCGGCTCACCTAAATCCACGTTCAAGGCGGAGTCGTCCATACTTGGAAGGCACGAATGACGTGGTGTAGGACTCCTACTTTGGGTACAATCCGTACTATCTTGTTACACTAGGGACCCGTCTAGTATATAAAGGCGGTCCCTAGGTCATCATAGGGGACAATTTAGAAGCTCTCGAGTCTTTGGTAGCGAAATAGCACGCTTGTAATAGAGATCATCATGATCAATAGCAATCTAGCAGGATTAGGCTATTATCTCTATCAAGAGGGGCCAAACATGGGTAAAATCATGCCTCTCATTTCCAATCGACCCCAACCAAGGCTTCACCTTGCAGTTATGGCCTTCGAAAATAGTTCTCCTCTGAGGACACTTGTCATGAAAAAACCACGACATTTGGGGCCCACCATGGGGTCCGCAAGCAAGGGTGTTGTCTTCTTGGAGGGATCTCTCCCAGGTATCGAGAAGCTCATGATCAGCCGGATGATGAAGAGCCATCGCGACAAGCTCTACATCGATGATGCCGACTAGGGTCCCGAGGCCGACTCCGTCGAGTCAGAATTCCAGGTCCCCTTTGGCAAGATCCACGTCTTCATCGGCGAGTCTGTGTAAGAGCCGGAGAACGCCGCTGACTCAATCGAGTGAGAAACTCAGGTCTCCTTCAGCAAGACCAACGCTTTCGTCGGCTTCACCAGCAGAATCACACTAGAGTCGGTGATCGCTACTGACTATGTGTCAAGAGGCCCTATGCTTGTCTATTCGAATGGCGAGTCGTTGGTCGGTGAGAACGACTACGATGAGACTAGGTCTATCCTCCAACTTTTTTATGAGAAGTTGGGTGCGTACATGGATGAGGAAGAGTATCCGGCATCTTACGCGTCATGTCGTTGTGCAAATGTCTACATGGCAGGGAATCAGTCACAAACCTAGCCTAGCTACGATGCTCAAGGAAACCTGGTCACAGCCCCGCCAAATGCATCCTCGAGCCAGAACCCGGTTCTTGTCATGCCGGGTCAGTTAACCAACGTCATGGCAACTGCGACAACCACGATTGTAGGAGCCGGCACAAAGATCTCAGGTGCATAGTGAAGGAAATATGCCCAAGAGGCAATAATAAAGTTATTATTTATTTCCTTATATCAAGGTAAATGTTTATTATTCATGCTAGAATTGTATTAACCGGAAACATAATACATGTGTGAATACATAGACAAACAAAGTATCACTAGTATGCCTCTACTTGACTAGCTCATTGATCAAAGATGGTTATGTTCCCTAACCATAGACATGAGTTGTCATTTGATTAATGGGATCACATCATTAGGAGAATGATGTGATTGACATGACCCATTCCGTTAGCTTAGCACTTGATCGTTTAGTTTGTTGCTATTGCTTTCTTCATGACTTATACATGTTCCTATGACTATGAGATTATGCAACTCTCGTTTACCGGAGGAACACTTTGTGTGCTAGCAAATGTCACAACATAACTCGTTGATTATAAAGGTGCTCTATAGGTGTCTCCAAAGGTACTTGTTGGGTTGGCATATTTCGAGATTAGGATTTGTCACTCCGATTGTCGGAGAGGTATCTCTGGGCCCACTCGGTAATGCACATCACTTAAGCCTTGCAAGCATTACAACTGATGAGTTAGTTGTGGGATGATGTATTACGGAACGAGTAAAGAGACTTGCCGGTAACGAGATTGAACTAGGTATTGAGATACCGACGATCGAATCTCGGGCAAGTAACATACCAATGTCAAAGGGAACAACGTATGTTGTTATGCGGTCTGACTGATAAAGATCTTCGTAGAATATGTGGGAGCCAATATGAGCATCCAGGTTCCGTTATTGGTTATTGACCGGAGACGTGTCTTGGTCATGTCTACATAGTTCTCGAACCCGTAGGGTCCGCACGCTTAAAGTTTCGATGACGGTTATATTATGAGTTTATGAGTTTTGATGTACCGAAGGTTGTTTGGAGTCCCGGATGTGATCACAGACATAACGAGGAGTCTCAAAATGGTCGAGACATGAAGATTGATATATTGGAAGCCTATATTTGGATATCGGAAGTGTTCCGGGTGAAATCGGGATTTTACCGGAGTACCGAGGGGTTACCGGAACCCCCCGGGGGATTAATGGGCCATAGTGGGCCTTTGTGGAGAAGGGGAGAGGCGGCCAGGGCAGGGCCGCGTGCCCCTCCCCCCTAGTCCGAATAGGACAAGGAGAGGGGGGCAGTGCCCCCCTTTCCTTCCTCTCTCCCTCCTCTTTCCCCCTCCACTCCTAATCCAACAAGGACAAGGGAGGGAGTCCTACTCCCGGTGGGAGTAGGACTCCTCCTGGCGCGCCGCTCCTAGCCGGCCGCACCTCCCCCCTTGCTCCCTTATATACGGGGGCAAGGGGGCACCCTAGAGACACAACAATTGATCGTTTGATCTTTTAGCCGTGTGCGGTGCCCCCCTCCACCAAAGTCGTCACCATGCCGTCGTGTTGACGAAACTCTCCCTCAACACTCAGCTGGATCAGAGTTCGAGGGACATCATCGGGCTGAACATGTGCTAAACTCGTAGGTGTCGTACGTTCGGTTCTTGATCAGTCGGATCGTGAAGACGTACGACTACATCAACCGCGTTGTGCTAACGCTTCCGCTTTCGGTCTATGAGGGTACGTGGACAACACTCTCCCCTCTCGTTGCTATGCATCACCATGATCTTGCGTGTGCGTAGGAAATTTTTTGAAATTACTACGTTCCCCAACAGTGGTATCAGAGCCAGGTTTTATGCGTAGATGTCATATGCATGAGTAGAAAACAAGTGAGTTGTGGGCGATATAAGTCGTACTGCTTACCAGCATGTCATACTTTGGTTCGGCGATATTGTTGGATGAAGCGGCCCGGACCAACATTACGCGTACGCTTACGCGAGACTGGTTCTACCGAAGTGCTTTGCACACAGGTGGCTGGCGGATGTCAGTTTCTCCAAATTTAGTTGAACCGAGTGTGGCTACGCCCGGTCCTTGCGAAGGTTAAAACAGCACCAACTTGACAAACTATCGGTGTGGCTTTGATGCGTAGGTAAGAACGGTTCTTGCTAAGCCCAGTAGCAGCCACGTAAAACTTACAACAACAAAGTAGAGGACGTCTAACTTGTTTTTGCAGGGCATGTTCTGATGTGATATGGTCAAGACATGATGCTAAATTTTATTGTATGAGATGATCATGTTTTGTAACTGAGTTATCGGCAACTGGCAGGAGCCATATGGTTGTTGCTTTATTGTATGCAATGCAATCGCCCTGTAATGCTTTACTTTATCACTAAGCGGTAGCGATAGTCGTAGAAGCATAAGATTGGCGAGACGACAACGATGCTACGATGGAGATCAAGGTGTCGTGTCGGTGACAATGGTGATCATGACGGTGCTTCGGAGATGGAGATCACAAGCACAAGATGATGATGGCCATATCATATCACTTATATTGATTGCATGTGATGTTTATCTTTTATGCATCTTATCTTGCGTTGATTGACGGTAGCATTATAAGATGATCTCTCACTAAATTTCAAGATAAAAGTGTTCTCCCTGAATATGCACCATTGCCAAAGTTCGTCGTTCCCAGACACCACGTGATGATCGGGTGTGATAAGATCTACGTCCATCTACAACGGGTGCAAGTCAGTTTTGCACACACAGAATACTCAAGTTAAACTTGACGAGCCTAGCATATAACAGATATGGCCTCGGAACACTGAGACCGAAAGGTCGAGCGTGAATCATATAGTAGATTTGATCAACATAGTGATGTTCACCATTGAAACTACTCCATCTCACGTGATGATCGGACATGGTTTAGTTGATATGGGTCACGTGATCACTTAGAGGATTAGAGGGATGTCTATCTAAGTGGGAGTTCTTAAGTAATATGATTAATTGAACTTAAATTTATCATGAACTTAGTCCTGGTTGTATTAGCATATCTATGGTGTAGATCAATAGCTCGCGTTTAGCTCCCCTGTTTTATTTTTGATATGTTCCTAGAGAAAACTAAGTTGAAAGATGTTAGTAGCAATGATGCGGATTGGATCCATGATCTGAGGTTTATCCTCATTGCTGCATAGAAGAATTATGTCCTTGATGCACCGCTAGGTGACAAACCTATTGCAGGCGCAGATGCAGATGTTATGAACGTTTGGCTAGCTCAATATGATGACCACTTGATAGTTTAGTGGATCATGCTTAAACGGCTTAGAATCGGGACTTCAAAGACGTTTTGAACGTCATGGACCATATGAGATGTTCCTGGAGTTGAAGTTAATATTTCAAGCAAATACCCGAGTTGAGAGATATGAAGTCTTCAACAAGTTTTATAGCTAAAAGATGGAGGAGAATAGCTCAAGTAGTGAGAATGTGCTCAGATTGTCTGGGTACTACAATCGCTTGAATCAAGTGGGAGTTAATCTTCCAGATAAAATAGTGATTGACAGAATTCTCTGGTCACCATCACCAAGTTAGTAGAACTTCATGATGAACTATAATATGCAAGGGATAACAGAAATGATTCCCAAGCTCTTCGTGATGCTGAAATCAACGAAGGTAGAAATCAAGAAAAGCATCAAGTGTTGATGGTAAACAAAACCACTAGTTTCAAGTAAAGGGACAAAGGGAAGAAAGGGGAACTTCAAGAAGAAGGGCAAGCAAGTTGCTGCTCAAGTGAAAAAACCCAAGTCTGGACCTAAGCCTGAAACTGAGTGCTTCTACTTCAAAGGGACTGGTCACTGGAAATGGAACTACCCCAAGTAATTGGCGGATAAGAAGGATGGCAAAGTGAACATAGGTATATTTGATATACATGTTATTGATGTGTACTTTACTAGTGTTTATAGCAACCCCTCAGTATCTGATACTAGTTCAGTTGCTAAGAATAGTAACTCGAAACGGGAGTTGCAGAATGAACAGAGAGTAGTTAAGGGTGAAGTGATGATGTGTGTTGGAAATGGTTCCAAGATTGATATGATCATCATCACACACTCCCTATACTTTCGGGATTAAGTGTTAAACCTAAAATAAATGTTATTTAGTGTTTGCGTTGAGCATGAATATGATTGGATCATGTTTATTGCAATACAGTTATTCATGTAAGTTAGAGAATAATTGTTGTTCTGTTTACATGAATAAAACCTTCTATGGTCATACACCCAATGAAAATGGTTTGTTGGATCTCGATCGTGGTGATACACATTTTCATAATATTGAAGCCAAAAGATGCAAAGTTAATAATGATAGTGCAACTTATTTGTGGCACTGCCGTTTAGGTCATATTGGTGTAAAGCGCATGAAGAAAATCGATGTTGATGGGCTTTTGGAATCACTTGATTATGAATCAGTTGATACTTGTGAACCATGCCTCATGGGCAAGATGACTAAGACTCTGTTCTCCGGAACAATGGAGCGAGCAACAGATTTGTTGGAAATCATACATACTGATGTATGTGGTATGATGAATATTGAGGCTCACGGCAGGTATCATTATTTTCTGATCTTCATAGATGATTTGAGCAGATATGAGTGTATCTACTTCATGAAACACAAGTCTGAAACATTTGAAAAGTTCAAAGAATTTTAGAGTGAAGTGGAGAATCATCGTCACAAAAATAAAAGTTTCTACGATATGATCGCAGAAGTAAAATATTTGAGTTACGAGTTTGGCCTTCAGTTAAAACAATGTGAAATAGTTTCACTACTTACGCCACCTGGAACACCACAGTGTAATGGTGTGTCCGAGCGTCGTAACCGTACTTTATTAGATATGGTGCGATCTATGATGTGTCTTACCGATTTACCACTATCATTTTGGGGTTATGCATTAGAGATAGCTACATTCATGTTAAATAGGGCACCATCTAAATCCATTGAGACGACACCGTATGAACTATGGTTTGGCAAGAAACCTAAGCTGTCGTTTCTTAAAGTTTGAGGTTGCAATGCTTATGTGAAAAAGTTTCAACCTGATAAGCTCAAACCCAAATCGGAGAAGTGCGTCTTCATAGGATACCCAAAATAAAATGTTGGGTACACCTTCTATCACAGATCCGAAGGCAAGATATTCATTGCTGAGAATGGGTCCTTTCTAGAGAAGGAGTTTCTCTCAAAAGAAGTGAGTGGGAGGAAAGTAGAACTTTATGAGGTAACTGTACCTGCTCCCTTATTGGAAAGTAGTTCATCACAGAAATCTGTTCCTCTGACTACTACACCAATTAGTGAGGAAGCTAATGATGATGATCATGTAACTTTAGATCAAGTTACTACCGAACCTCGTAGGTAAACCAGAGTGAGATCCGCACCAGAGTGGTACGGTAATCCTGTTCTGGAGGTCATGTTACTTGACCATGATGAACCTACGAACTATGAGGAAGCGATGATGAGCCCAGATTCTGTGAAATGGCTTGAGGCCATGAAATCTAAGATGAGATCCATGTATAAGAACAAAGTATGGACTTTGATTGACTTGCCCAAAGATCGGCGAGCCATTGAGATTAAATGGATCTTCAAGAGGAAGACGGACGCTGATAGTAGTGTTACTATCTACAAAGCTAGAATTGTCGCAAAAGGTTTTCGACAAGTTCAAGGTATTGACTATGATGAGAGTTTCTCACTCGTATCTATGCTTAAGTCTGTCCGAATCATGTTAGCAATTGCCACATTTTATGAAATCTGGCAAATGGATAAACAAAACTACATTCCTTAATGGATTTATTAAAGAAGAGTTGTATATGATGCAACAAGAAAGTTTTGTCAATCCTAAAGGTGCTAACAAAATATGCAAGCTCCAGCGATCCATCTAGGGACTGGTGCAAGCATCTCGGAGTTGGAATATACGCTTTGATAAGTTGATCAAAGCATATAGTTTTATACAGACTTGCGGTGAAGCCTGTATTTACAAGAAAGTGAGTGGGAGCACTACAGCATTTCTGATAAGTATATGTGAAGGACATATTGTTGATCGGAGATAATGTAGAATTATTCTGCAAAGCATAAAGGAGTGTTTGAAAGGAGTTTTTCAAAGAAAGACCTCGGTGAAGCTGCTTACATATTGAGCATCAAGATCTATAGAGATAGATCAAGACGCTTGATAAGTTTTTCAATGAGTACATACCTTGACAAGATTTTGAAGTAGTTCAAAATGGAACAGTAAAAGATAGAGTTATTGCCTGTGTTACAAGGTGTGAAACTGAGTAAGACTCAAAGCCCGAGCACGGCGGAAGATAGAAAGAGAATGAAAGTCATTCCTTATGCCTTTGACATAGGTTCTATAAAATATGCCATGCTGTGTACCAGATCTATTGTATACCCTACACTGATTTTGGCAAGGGAGTACAATAGTGATCTAGGAGTAGATCACTGGAAAGTGGTCACAATTATCCTTAGTGGAATAAGGATATGTTTCTCGATTATGGAGGTGACAAAAAAAGGTTCGTCATAAAGGGTTACGTCGATGCAAATTTTGACACTGATTTAGATGACTCTAAATCTCAATCTGGATACATATTGAAAGTGGGAGCAATTAGCTAGAGTAGCTCCGTGTAGAGCATTGTTGACATAGAAATTTGCAAAATACTTACGGATCTGAATGTGGCAGACCCGTTGACTAAACTTCTCTCGCAAGCAAAACATGATCACACCTTAGTACTCTTTGGGTGTTAATCACATAGCGATGTGAACTAGATTATTGACTCTAGTAAACCCTTTGGGTGTTGGTAACATGTCGAAGTGAACTATGGGTGTTAATCACATGGTGATGTGAACTATTGGTATTAAATCACATGGCTATGTGAACTAGATTATTGACTCTAGTGCAAGTGGGAGACTGAAGGAAATATGCCCTAGAGGCAATAATAAAGTTATTATTTATTTCCTTATATCATGATAAATGTTTATTATTCATGCTAGAATTGTATTAACCGGAAACATAATACATGTGTGAATACATAGACAAACAGAGTATCACTAGTATGCCTCTACTTGACTAGCTCGTTGATCAAAGATGGTTATGTTGCCTAACCATTGACATGAGTTGTCATTTGATTAATGGGATCACATCATTAGGAGAATGATGTGATTGACATGACCCATTCCGTTAGCTTAGCACTTGATCGTTTAGTTTGTTGCTATTGCTTTCTTCATGACTTATACATGTCCCTATGACTATGAGATTATGCAACTCCCGTTTACCGGAGGAACACTTTGTGTGCTACCAAATGTCACAATGTAACTGGGTGATTATAAAGGTGCTCTACAGGTGTCTCCAAAGGTACTTGTTGGGTTGGCGTATTTCGAGATTAGGATTTGTCACTCCGATTGTCGGATAGGTATCTCTGGTCCCACTCGGTAATGCACATCACTTAAGCCTTGCAAACATTACAGCTAATGAGTTAGTTGCGGGATGATGTATTACGGAATGAGTAAAGAGACTTGCTGGTAACGAGATTGAACTAGGTATTGAGATACCGATGATCGAATCTCAGGCAAGTAACATACCGATGACAAAGGGAACAACGTATGTTGTTATGCGGTCTGACCGATAAAGATCTTCATAGAATATGTGGGAGCCAATATGAGCATCCAGGTTCCGCTATTGGTTATTGACCGGAGACGTGTCTCGGTCATGTCTACATAGTTCTCGAACCCGTAGGGTCCGCACGCTTAAAGTTTCGATGACGGTTATGTTATGAGTTTTGATGTACCGAAGGTTGTTTGGAGTCCCAGATGTGATCACGGACATGACGAGGAGTCTCAAAATGGTCGAGACATGAAGATTGATATATTGGAAGCCTATATTTTGGATAACGGAAGTGTTCCGGGTGAAATCGGGATTTTATCGGAGTACAAAGGGGTTACCGGAACCCCCCGGGGGACTAATGGGCCATAGTGGGCCTTTGTGGAGAAGAGGAGAGGCGGCCAGGGCAGGACCGCATGCCCCTCCCCCCTAGTCTGAATAGGACAAGGAGAGGGGGGCGGTGCCCCCCCTTCCTTCCTCTCTCCCTCCTCTTTCCCCCTCCACTCCTAATCCAACAAGGAAAAGGGAGGGAGTCCTACTCCTGGTGGGAGTAGGACTCCTCCTGGCGCGCCCCTCCTGGCCAGCCACACCTCCCCCCTTGCTCCTTTATATATGGGGGCAAGGGGGCACCCTAGAGACACAACAATTGATCATTTGATCTTTTAGCCGTGTGCGGTGCCCCCCTCCACCATAGTCCACCTCGATAATACTGTAGCGGTGCTTAGGCGAAGCCCTGCGTCGGTAGAACATCATCATCGTCACCACGCCGTCGTGCTGATGAAACTCTCCCTCAACACTCGGCTGGATCGGAGTTCGAGGGACGTCATCAGGCTGAACGTGTGCTAAACTCGGAGGTGTCATACGTTCGGTACTTTATCGGTCAGATCGTGAAGACGTACGACTACATCAACCGCGTTGTGCTAACGCTTCCGCTTTCGGTCTACGAGGGTACGTGGACAACACTCTCCCCTCTCGTTGCTATGCATCACCATGATCTTGCGTGTGCGTAGGAATTTTTTGAAATTACTACGTTCCCCAACACATAGGCGCTGGCAGCAACATCAGTGGCACTCGACACGCTCCTTGCAAACCCAGTTAGTTCATAGAACTCGCATGCCCGAAAGGCAGAGATCGAGAAGTGTCGTGAACACCTAGCCAAAGTTTAAGAGGATTTTAACGCAGAAAAGGCACATCTCGCTATAGTCCAAAACAACGTCCTTTAGGAGGCCCAACATTTGGAGAACAATGGATTTCATCTTGGTTTTCATGAGGCAGAGTTGGCCATGGTACAACATAGAAGGTACCAAAGCCGGTTTCCAGCCGGATTAGAGCCACTGATGCTTTTCTAGACGCCACAAGACCCTTCTCAACAGACTATACTAGGAGCCGGCACGGGTGCACTAGGTGCGGCGACTGGCATGCTCCAATCGGCTCAAGGTGTCGTACCTCTAAACACAAACCAACTCCAGTAGCAGCCGCAACCAGCTCCACGGGAGTACCAGCCGTCGCGGTAAATTCAGCCACCACAGCAGCAGCCGACTTTTCAATAGGCAATCCTGCAGCAGCTGGTTAATGCATCTCCATTGTGTATACTTTTCCGAACAATTTTGGTCTTGTTTTGGACTCTAATTTGCAATATTTGAATGAAACTAACCCGGACTAACGCTATTTTCAGCAGAACTACCATGGTGTTATTAATAGAAGTTCTTGGAATTAGATGGAACTTTGAAGAGAATTTTTATTGAATAAACAAAACATACTGGAACGAAGATCTACCAATGGGGGCGCCAATTGCTCACAACGCAATAGGGCTTGCCTACCCCCCTAGGGCGTGCCCTGATGCTTTGTGGGTCGCAAAAGCGTCCGTCTAACCTAATTCCAAGCCTATAAATTATGTTTCCCCAATAAAAACAGGAGATGAAATTTCATTGCGTTTTATGATACGGAGCCGCCTCCACCTCCTGTTCTTAATCAGTAGGGCTGTTCTGGAGTTCGTTCGGGGCTCCGGAGAGGGTGATTCCTCGACATCATCATCATCATCAAACCTTCTTCGCCAATAACTTCATGATGCTCACCGCCGGGAGTGAGTAATCCCTTTGTAGGCTTGCTGGACGGCGATGGACTTAGATGAGATTTGTCATATAATCGAGTAAATTTGTTAGGGATTGATCCCTAGTATCCACTATTTTCTGAGATTGATGTTGCCATGACTTTGCTATGCTTAATGCTTGTCACTAGGGCATAAGTGCCATTATTTCATATCTGAACCCTCTATGTTTTCATGAATATATTTGAGTTCTTGATCCTATCTACTAGTTGTATCCACTTGTTATTGTTCTGATCTCTAGACCCCAAAGTGACAATAGTTGGGATACTCTCTAGGGATGACTATAGTTCGAGGAGTTCATGTATCCACTATGTGTTAATGCTTTGTTCTGGTTCTCTATTAAAAAGAGGCCTTAATATCCCTTAGTTTCCTTATGGACTCCACGGCCACAGAAGGGTAGGACACAATATGTCATGCAAGTTCTTATTATAAGCATGCATGACTATATACGGAATACATGCCTACATTATATTGATGAATTGCAGCTATTATGTATCGCTCTAGGTTGTGAATATTACATGATGAATGCCATCCAACACAAATCATTGTTGATCCAGTGCCTACGCTTTGCTCATATTGATCCTTGCTAAGTTACTACTATTGTTGCTGTTGTTACAATCACTACAAAACTACTACTGTTACTGTCACCATTACTATTGCTATTGTTACCGATGCTATCAAACTATCATATTGTTGTGCTACTAAACACTTTGTTGTACTCCCTCCGTTCCAAAATATATGACTCAACTTTTTACTAACTTTATTGTGATACTAAAAACTTTGTTGTACTCCCTCTATTCCAAAATATATGACACGACTTTGTACTAACTTTAGTATAAAGTTAGTACAAAGTTGAATCATCTATTTTGGATCGGAGGCAGTAGATATTTAGTTCTTCAGGTGTGGTTGAATTGACAACAATATAACAATCACATCGAATGCCTTGATCTGCATCTCTCATAAATTACTTTGAACTCCTACCGAGGGACCTTACTGGAGATTATATTCACCCGATTCTTTGTTGTCAGAGCAAGGGTGCTAAAGGTAGTGAGGTTTGCCCTACATTTATTTCACAAAAATGAATGGTTTTTTGATTAGCACCAGCGGCTGCGGCAGAATGGAAAAGGCTCTAAAGAAGTTGAATTTCATTTTGGAACTTTAGTTGATAGAGTAACCGGAAGTCATTATGTCAAGCCCATACATGACTTGTCAGTGGCTGATCCCTTTGCAGAGATGATGACGTTTCGAAACAAGCATTACAAGTGGTAATACCAGTTTGAACCTCTCTTATGTCCATGTTCAACTGATAAGCGCAGGCGTCTGCAGCTACATGAGCTGAACTTCATTTCTAATATCAGTTTGAACCTTGTAATCTTCGAATTTGAGCCATATAACTCTGGAATTTGAACCTTGATATATTTCGGGCTTTTGTGGTACAATCATTGAAATGGCATCGTATGAGACTCATTTATTGGTAGTACTATTTTGACCTTAGTATGCAATGGACATAGATTTTATTTACCATTCTAGAATGTGTTTCCCCTGTCGGCCTCATACCAAATGATCTATATAGCGGACATGACAGCGATTTGACGTTATTGCACATAGTTGGTTTCTTCAACTATGTGCCCTGTAGAGTGCAGAATTAATTATCGCACTCGAGTGTCCATAATTACCCTTATGTGTACCTTTGACCTCATCACCCACAGGTAAACTTATTGTTGAATGTGTGCGCTGCTCTACTCCCTCCGTCCGGTGAAAGGTGTACACATAGAAATTTTAGGACAAATTATGGAGTGTACTAAAAAAATGCATTGGAAAGATGTAATCCACCATCTCTCTCTTTTTAATTACCCAACCCCCAATGAGCTAAGTGCACGCAGAAATTAAGGAGACCATGTGTAGAATGCTATTGGTCTTGATTACCGTGTGATTAGAGAAAATCATTTTTTCTACTTGAAAGCACATTGAAAAGATAGAAGTACACTCTTTTGTGGACAAATTCTAAAGCCAAACGTACACTTTTCACCGGACGGAGGGAGTAAGTCAGTCCACACACTTCCTTTTTGCAAAACGCCCATGATTTTCCCCTATTCTAGCTGACGCATGGCCAAACTAGCCGTACGGGAAGCTTGCGCGGTTGCGTGCGGTAACCTGCATGGTTGCATGGGAACATGCTCACCAACGATATATTTGGCGATTCTTCGAGGCCACTCATGGTCAAATGAAACGCGTGTGGGGTGCTCAAGCGTGCACTGGAATCCTCTGCTTGGAATGCGGTGACAAGACGTGACGATTATGTATCTACCAGACCTCAAACGGTCCAATCTCTGTGCTCCAATGTCATCCCTAGATCAGTAATGCTGACACCGCACAGTACTTGAAGGATTTATAACAGAGTAGCAATCACACACTTATTACAACGAGTGTCTCAAAAGAGAAATTATTACAATAAATATGGCTTAAGGCCATCTAATAATGATAACAGCGGAAGGCTTGGAAGATAAGTGAGTCCATCAACTCCAACGGAATCACTGAGTATAGAACCACGACCTAAGGCACCTTACTCGTCGTTTGAAAAGTATGCAACATGAACGTTGCAGCCCGAAGCGGGTCAGCACATGGAATATGCTGGCAAAGTAACACATAGAGAACAATGAAAGAGTAATGTTATACTACATGCATATTTGGTTGGTGGAAAGCTCTATGGTTACAGTTTTGCGTAAAACCAATTTTCCCTACTGCAAAGGAATAAATTTTATTTAACTATCATGGTAGTTGTTAAACATTAGAGTGTAGACACCCTCTCAATCCCAATTAAACATCATCATTAAGATCCCAACAATATTAATTAGAGTAACATGATGAGATTCACATGATAATCCAAGTAAAAGATACTCAAGTTGTCCATAACCGGGGACACGGCTAACCATGATTAGTTTATACACTCTGTAGAGGTTTGCGCACTTTTCCCCACAAGACTCGATCTCCTCCGTTGGGATTCTCGCACTACATGGTGTTTGAGAAATGGATGACCGAGACATAGTCTTTCATAAGTGCTAGCACCTTACGAACAGGTAGACCGTTACACCTACTTTACCCTACATCTGCTAGTCTACCACTGTAAGAGTTCGCACGACTTATTCAACTATGCTACAGCCCATAGTAGCTTGTGGGTGCACACGGAAGTTTCTAGTATGAATAATCCCATGATCCCTTTGAGCCTGGGTGGCGGTCCAAAAGAAAAACAGGCAATCGCTGGAATACCCAGGTGCCTCAATCCACCCAGATGTGTGTTTAAGTTGCCACCTTAGATAAACCATTAATTTAACAATCTCACATCTATCATGGAAACACTCACCAATCCACGTCTACTAGCATAGCATAGCAATATAAGCAAACGTAGAAGTAACTCCCAAAGGTTTGATAATGAAACAGGTAATAGGTACTACCTCATCTACTTCCCAAAACCCACAATTTAATTGGATCTAAATCATGCAATGTGTGAGGATTGATCTAATGCAATAAAACTGGGTAGTAGGAGGTATGATCAAAGTGTTACTTGCCTTGCTGATGATCCGCAAAACCTAGCGATTCGAAGTAGCAAGCGGCGCACTCCGGGTACTCTATCGCAAACAAACAAGCATACAATAAGTACTCAATTAATTCACCGGTAAAACTCAAATAAGAGATCTAACCAGAAAGTTCAACTTAAGAACTCCGGTTGGCAAAAAGAATCAAATCGAACGAAGCAAGAAAAGTCAAACGGCGAAAGAAACAAGCTTCGTTTACTAATCTAGATCTAAGTCAAATTTTACAGAGGCAAAAACTTGTTTGAGTTGGTTAAACGTAAAGAGGGTTTCGAGACGAAACTCCAGGCGCTTGAATCGCCTGATTCCGATAAACGAGCGAAAAGTTATACTAGATCAAAAATCTGATCAGAAATCGCGATCAGAAATAATCGCGGAATAATCCAAAAAAAACGACGAACAGATTAACGAACGAACGTTCGATATCCGGATCTAAACAATGAACGCGTTCGTTAAAACGAACGAACGAGCAAACGCTCGCTAATTAACCTAAACCCGAAAAAAACCGATCTAATAAAAAATGGAAACTAAAAAAACCGAACAAAAACCGGCGAAAACCAACGGTTTTCTAAAAAAAATGGCGACGGCGGTCAACCTCGGCGGGCGGGTCCCGCGGCGGCGGCTCCGGCGGTGGCGGCGGCTTGGCACGGCGCGGGCTAGGGTTTGGGGCGCGGCGGCTTGGGCTAAAAGCGGCCCGGGGCGGCGCTATATAAAGGGCCCGATCGGAGGAGTCCCGGACGATCCCGGCCCGAAGTCGGTTCGTTTTTTTAAAATAATTACGCGCAAAAAAACAAACAAAAGAAATACTAAACGGACTCCAAAAATCCCAAAATAAATTTTCCCCGGCTTCTAAAATCAAGCCGCACATGATGAAAATTTATTTGGGGCCTAAATGCAATTTTGAAAAATGCGCATTTTTCCTAAATTCAAATAAAATAGCAAATAAAACCAAAATAAAATCTTATTTGATTTTATTATTAAATCCTCAATATTTCTTTGTTTTGGGAAAGTCATTTTATTCCCTCTCTCATATTTTTGTGATAGAAATAATTGAAGATAAAATAAATAAAATCAAGTGATCCTATTTTCAAAATTTGAGAAAACTCAAATATGAAAATAACGAAATCCCCAACTCTCCCCGAGGGTCCTTGAGTTGCATAGAATTTCTAGGATCAACCAGAATGCAATAAAATATGATATGCAATGATGATCTAATGTTTAACATTCCAAATTGAAAATTTTGGGATGTTACAAACCTACCCCCCTTAAGATGAATCTCGCCCTCGAGATTCGGGTTGGCTAGAAAATAGGTGAGGGTGGTCCTTCGGCAAATCTTCCTCTCGCTCGCAGGTGGCTTTATCCTCCGTGTGGTGGCTCCACTGAACTTTGCAAAACTTGATAACCTTGCTGTGGGTGACTCGGCCGGCATACTCAAGAATCTTGACTGGTTTCTCCTCATAAGTCAAATCAATGTCCAACTGAATCGCTTCCAGTGGCACTATATCTCTCAGCGGTATTTCAGCCATCTCTGCGTGGCACTTCTTCAACTGGGAAACGTGGAATACATCGTGAACTCCTGACAATCCTTTGGGCAGTTCCAACTTGTAGGCTACTTCTCCCATACTCTCCAAAACCTTGTATGGTCCTACAAAACGTGGCGCTAACTTTCCCTTAACTCCAAAGTGCTTAACTCCTCGAAGTGGAGATACTCGAAGATAAACTCGGTCTCCGACTTCGTAAACTGTCTCCTTGCATTTCGAATCTGCGTAGCTCTTCTGCCTGGACTGGGCTACCTTGAGCCTATCGCGAATCAATTTCACCTTCTGTTCAGACTCCTTAATCAGATCCGGTCCAAACAACTATCGGTCTCCAACTTCATCCCACGACAATGGGGTCCTGCACCTCCTTCCATACAAGGCTTCGAAAGGGGCCATCTTCAAACTGGATTGATAACTGTTGTTGTAAGAGAACTCCGCATATGGCAAATTGTCCTCCCAACTAGATCTGTAATCTAGTGCACAAGCTCTCAGCATATCCTCCAAAATCTGATTGACTCTCTCGGTCTAGCCATCTGTCTGCGGATGGAAAGTTGTACTGAACTCTAGCCTGGTACCCAAAGTTTTGTGCAACTGATTCCAGAACTTTGAGGTAAACTAGGTTACTCTATCTGATACAATACTCCTTGGAACTCCATGCAGACATGCGATCCTGGTCATGTATATCTTTTCCAACTTAGCACTGGTGTAGGTAGTCTTCACTGGGATGAAATGAGCTACCTTTGTCAAACGATCGACTACAACCCAAATCGAGTCATAGCCTGAACGAGTTTTGGGTAATCCCGTAATAAAATCCATGCCTAGCTTATCTCACTTCCATTCGGGTATTGGCAATGGCTGTAACAATCCTGCTGGCTTCTGATGCTCTGCCTTTACTCTCTGACATACATCACAAACTGCTACATACTCCGCAATATCCTTCTTCATTCCGGTCCACCAGAAGGTATCCTTCAAACCAAGATACATCTTGGTATTTCCTGGGTGAATCGAATATGGTGAATCATGGGCTTCCTGCAGAATTAACTTCCCGATCTCCGAGTCATTGGGCACATAAACACGGTCTTCAAACCATAGGGTATCGTGCTCATCCTCACGAAATCCTTTAACTTTTCCTTTGCTCATTTTCTCCTTTATAGAGGCAACCTCCTTGTCAGTCTTCTGAGCTTCTCTGATCTTATCCATCAAAGTAGACTGAATCTCCAATGCTGCTACATAGCCTCTCGGAACTATCTCCAAACTTAGCTCATGAAGATCCTCGGCTAACTCCCTTGGTACATCTCCCATCATTAGATTGTTGACATGGCTTTTACGGCTCAATGCGTCAGCTACTATGTTAGCCTTTCCAGGACGGTAATGCAATCTCATATCATAATCCTTGATGAGCTCCAACCATCTCCTTTGCCTGAGATTCAACTCCTTCTGCGTGAAAATATACTTCAAACTCTTGTGATCCGTGTACACCTCGCAATGGTTTCCAATGAGAAAATGTCTCCAAGTCTTTAATGCATGCACTACGGCTGCTAACTCCAAATCATGCGTGGCATAATTCAACTGATGCGGCTTAAGTTTTTGTGAAGCATATGAAACAACTCTTCCTTCCTGCATAAGCACGGCTCCAAGTCCTCGACGTGAAGCGTCGTAATACACCTCATAATCCTTGTTCTGATCCGGCAGAATCAACACTGGTGATGTAACCAAACGTTTCTTCAACTCCTGGAAACTGGCCTCACATTCCTCAGTTCATTTGAACTTGGTATCCTTCTTCAACAACTCCGTCATAGGCTTCGCAATCTTTGAGAAATTTTCAATGAATCTCCGGTAGTATCTTGCAAGTCCCAGAAAACTCCGGATCTCTCCAACTATTGTTGGTGCTTCCCAATTTGTCACAGTGTCAACCTTGGTGGGATCTACTACTATACCTTCTTCGGATATAACGTGTCCGAGGAATCCAACTTCCTTCAACCAAAATTCACATTTTCTAAACTTGGCATATAACTAATGTTCTCTGAGATTCTCAAGTACCAAACGCAAATGCTCCTTATGCTCCTCTTCATTCTTCGAGTAAACCAGAATATCATCAATGAACACTACGACGAACTTATCCCAAAACTCCATAAATACTTTGTTCATCATGTTCATAAAATATGCAGGTGCATTAGTCAGTCCAAATGACATAACGGTGTACTCGTACAGCCCATACCTGGTGGTAAAAGTCGTCTTAGGTATATCCTGTTCTCGAATCTTCAACTGATGGTATCCTGATCGCAGATCGATCTTGGAAAATACCTTAGCTCCTTGCAATCGGTCAAACAGATCATTGATCATCGGTAGTGGGTACTTGTTCTTGATTGTTACTTTGTTCAATCCTCGATAATCAACAACCATCTTTAACGATCCATCCTTTTTCTCCACTAGAAGTACTGGCGATCCCCAAGGCGAAGAACTTGGGCGATTATATCCTTTATCCAGTAACTCCTTAATCTGCTTCTTAATCTCCTCCAAATCTTTTGCGGGCATCCTGTATGGTATCTTAGATATTGGTCCTGTGCCTGGCAAAAGCTCAATTAAAAACTCAATGTCTCTATCCTGTGGCATGCCTGGCAATTCCTCTGGAAACACATCAGGGAAATCCTTTACCACTGGTACTTCCTCTTGCACAACTCTTGTTAGGGAATTTACTTGAATCCTCTTCGGCACATGCCGGGATACATACTTGATCCTTCTTCCTTCTAGGGTGGTGAGCAAAATCGACTTACTGGCACAATCGATGTTTCCTCCATACATCGACAGCCAATCCATACCCAGAATTATATCCAAACCTTGTGATTCCAAAATGATCAAATCCGAGGGAAACACATGCCTACCTATACTCAATGGCACTTGAAAACATCCTTTGCTGGCCATGTACTCCGCTCCTGGTGAGCTTACTAACATAGGTGTTCTAAGAACTTTGGTGGGCAGGTTCTACTTATCCGCAAATTCCCTTGATATGTATGAATGCGATGCACCAGTATCAAAAAGAACGATTGCAGTAAAAGACTTAACCAAAAACTTACCGATTACTGCATCCGGCTACTCTTCAACCTCCTCCACGTTTAGGTGGTTCACCTGTCCCCTATTGAAAGGGTTCGGCTTCTTCCCATAGCTTCCATTGCCATTTCCATTCTGGGCTTCAGGACATTCATTGGCATAATGTCCGGTCTTCTGGCACTTAAAGCAAGTGACTTGGCTCAGGTCTCTCTTGACTGGGGTTGATGGGTTGGTACGGTTCTGGCCGTTGCTTCCTCCAATCCCATTACCATTCTTGGGGCCATTATGATTGTGCGAGCTACCTCCTCCATGGGTATGCTGAAAATGTCCTCCTGGTCTAGGGGTAAAACGGGGCTTCTGCTGAGCTCCAGAATTGTACTTCCCTTGTCCATACTTCCTCTTGCGGTTCTCAATTTGCTGCTGCTTCCCTTCAATCATAAGAGCACGATCTACCAACTCCTGGTAGTTGTTGAAGCTTGCTACCATCAACTGCATGCTCAACTCATCATTCAGTCCTTCCAGAAACTTCTCCTGCTTAGCTGCATCCGTAGCCACGTCATCTGGGGCATAACGTGCTAGCTTACTAAAGTCCTCCACATACTGGCCAACTGTCCGTCCTCCTTGGCGCAAGTTGCGAAACTCACGCTTCTTCATGGCCATAGCTCCTGCTGAAACATGGGCAGTACGGAAAGCCTGCTGAAACTGGTCCCATGTGACAGTGTCGATAGGGAAAGTGGCTGTGAAATTCTCCCACCATGATGCTGCGGGTCCGTCAAGCTGATGTGCGGCAAATTTCACCTTTTCCGCATTTGTGCATCCTGCCGTGGTCAACTCCCTAGCTGTCTTGCGGAGCCAATCATCTGCTACTATAGGCTCGATGCTACTGGAAAACACCGGCAGATTCAGCCTAAGAAAACGGGCTAAGTGGTCAACAGGTGGTGGTGGTGGTGGGTTGTTGTTGTTGTTCCCCTGATTCTGATTCTGGACTAGCAACTGCATCAATGTATTCTGCTGCTGGATCAACTGAGTGAGCTCCGGTGGGAAGGTAAATCCGGGGTCACGTCTCGGAGGCATCTAATGGGTTTAGAAAAGATGAGATTTAAGAATAGAGAGGGGTCTAAAGAGAAAACACTACCCATATGCACATGAGGGAAAAGCAAACAATTCACTTCATTCAATCAAACAAGGGCATACTATCGGTCTAACTATCGCAAAAGTGCTCGGACTACTATATTTACATGGTGGACTACTACTACTAATGGGCTGGTCTACTAGAAATATTCTTCGGTTGCAGACTCCATGATATCTGCTCCAGCTTCATCAACATAGTCATCATCGCTATCGTCTGGGTCTGAGTCGGTGTCGTTGATGATGATGTAGTCTTCCGGGCGAATCTCCTTGGGTTCTTCGTCTTCTTCTACTGGTGTAGGGCCTCCCATAAATATTCCGATCTTCATTGTTAGGTCTGCATTCTTCTCCACTAGTACTTCGATTTCCTCTTCATAATCTTCACGTGTAGCCTTGAGTTCTTCCTCCAGTTCCTTGATTCTTGTCCTTGCCTTCTTCAGATATATCATATCTGAGCACATCTGGTTCTCCTAACGTCGGATGTGCTGGTTTAACTCCTGGATGAAAGCTGCAATTGATCTATCCTTCTTGTTACTAATCATCTCCCAGTGCTCATATCAGCGCCCACAAATCTGGTAGATAGTATCCTTGAGATCATTGCGGTAAACTTCTCCAATACGTCCCATGGCGATGTGAGCTGACATGCTCTTTCCTAGACTCCAGGTTGGTGCATCAAAAGAAAACTCTATGGGTTCAGTGACTGGCATGAACGTCCTTCCTGGAACTTGAACTTCAATCATCCAGCACTCCTCTTCAGGTAAGGTGGCGTTGTAGGTTCTGGTGAAGCTTGGTACTCTGATGTTTAGATATATAGCGACTTCTTTCAAGTGACGTTCAAAGGATGTATCTTCATCCGGTTGCGTGAACTTGTTCCTTGCATCCGCCATCCTAAAAGAGTAGAAAAGATGAGGAGTCAGAATGGGAAGAGTGAGTAGTGATCTAGGGCTTTAGCTTAGTGGTCGTGTCCTACAGTCAGCGTGTCCTCTGATACCATCTTGTAGCGACCAGACCTCAAACGGTCCAATCTCTGTGCTCCAGTGTCATCCCTGGACCAGTAATGCTGAAACCGCACAGTACTTGAAGGATTTATAACAGAGTAGCAATCACACACTTATTACAACGAGTGTCTCAAAAGAGAACTTATTACAATAAATATGGCTTAAGGCTATCTAATAACGATAACAGCGGAAGGCTTGGAAGATAAGTGAGTCCATCAACTCCAACGGCATCACTGAGTATAGAACCACGACCTAAGGCACCTTACTCGTCGTCTGGAAAGTCTGCAACATGAACGTTGCAGCCCGAAACAGGTCAGCACATGGAATATGCTGGCAAAGTAACACATAGAGAACAATGAAAGAGTAATGTTATACTACATGCATATTTGGCTGGTGGAAAGCTCTATGGTTACAGTTTTGCGTAAAGCCAATTTTTCCCTACTGCAAAGGAATAAATTTTATTTAACTATCATGGTAGTTGTTAAACATTGAGAGTGTACACACCCTCTCAATCCCAATTAAACATCATCATTAAAATCCCAACAATATTAATTAGAGTAACATGATGAGATTCACATGATAATCCAAGTATTAGATACTCAAGTTGTCCACAACCGGGGACACGGCTAACCATGATTAGTTTATATACTCTGCGGAGGTTTGCGCACTTTTCCCCACAAGACTCGATCTCCTCCGTTGGGATTCTCGCAGTACATGGTGTTTGAGAAATGGATGACCGAGACATAGTCTTTCAAAAGTGCTAGCACCTTACGAACGGGTAGACCGTTACACCTACTTTCCCCTATATCTGCTAGTCTACCATTGTAAGAGTTCACATGACTTATTCAACTATGCTAGAGCCATAGTAGCTTGTGGCTGCACACGGAAGTTTCTAGTATGAATAATCTCATGATCCCTTTGAGCCTGGGTGGCGGTCCAAAAAAAACAGGCAATCGCTGGAATACCCAGGTGCCTCAATCCACCCAGATGTGTGTTTAAGTTGCCACCTTAGATAAACCATTAATTTAATAATCTCACATCAGTCATGGAAACACTCATCCAATCCACGTCTACTAGCATAGCATAGCAATATAAGCAAACGTAGAAGTAACTCCCAAATGTTTGATAACGAAACAGGTAATAGGTACAACCTCATCTACTTCTCAAAACCCACAATTTAATTGGATCCTAATCATGCAATGTGTGAGGATTGATCTAATGCAATAAAACTGGGTAGTAGGAGGTATGATCAATGTGTTACTTGCCTTGCTCATGATCCGCGAAACCTAGCGATTCGAAGTAGCAAGCGGCGCACTCCGGGTACTCTATCGCAAACAAACAAGCATACAATAAGTACTCAACTAATGCACAGGTAAAAATCAAATAAGAGATCTAACCAGAAAGTTCAACTTAATAACTCCGGTTGGCAAAAAGAATCAAATCGAACGAAGCAACAAAAGTCAAACGGCGAAAGAAACAAGCTCCATTTACTAATCTGGATCTAGTCAAATTTTACAAAGGCAAAAACTTGTTTGAGTTGGTTAAACGGAAAGAGGGTTTCAAGACGAACTCCAGGCGCTTGAATCGCATGATTCCGATAAACGAGCGAAAAGTTATACTAGATCAAAAATCAGATCAGAAATCGCGATCAGAAATAATCGCGGAATAATCCGAAAAAAGGAAAACGACGAACAGATTAATGAACGAACGTTCGTTATCCAGATCTAAACGATGAACACGTTCGTTAAAACGAACGAACGAGCGAACGCTCGCTAATTAACCTAAACCGAAAAAAACCGATCTAATAAAAAACGGAAACTAAAAAAACGAACGAAAACCAACGGTTTTCTAAAAAAAGGCGGTGGCGGTCAACCTCGGCGGGCGGGTCCGGCGGCGGCTTGGTGCGACGCGGGCTAGGGTTTGTGGCGCGGAGGCTTGGGCTAAAAGCGGCCTGGGGCGGCGCTATATAAAGGGCCCGGCCGAAGGAGTCCCGGTCGATCCCGGCCCGAAGTCAGTTCGTTTTTTTAAATAATTACGCGCAGGAAAACAAAGAAAATAAATACTAAACGGACTTCAAAAATCCCGAAATAAATTTTCCCCGGCTTCTAAAATCAAGCCGCACAGGATGAACATTTATTTGGGGCCTAAATGCAATTTTGAAAAACACGCATTTTTCCTAAATGCAAATAAAATAGCAAATAAAACCAAAATAAAATCTTATTTGATTTTATTATTAAATCCTCAATATTTCTTTGTTTTGGGAAAGTCATTTTATTCCCTCTCTCATATTTTTGTAATAGAAATAATTGAGGATAAAATAAATAAAATCAAATGATCCTATTTTCAAAATTTGAGAAAACTCAAATATGAAAATAATGAAATTCCCAACTCTCCCCGAGGGTCCTTGAGTTGCGTAGAATTTCTAGGATCAACCAAAATGCAATAAAATATGATATGCAATGATGATCTAATGTATAACATTCCAAATTGAAAATTTGGGATGTTACAGATTACAGGCCAGCCCCCCCCCCCATTTATTACAGCGTCCATTTAACCCTTGTGTCTCCTCAACCTTTTGATCGTGTCCCGGTATTGCAAGAAGCACACCCACGATGACAAATTCTTAGAGGGTATCCTACCCGGCTCCAACGGCGCTCCGAGCGAGAGTTCACCATGCATGTCGTACTGGACACCCACAGAAGGTTCATGGAGCTCTCGGTGGTGTACACCAACAACTGATCTAGGTGGAGAACTCTATCCAGACCATGGAGTTGTTGCTTGCTCCGAAGAAGTACAAGGTGGTCGGGTTCTACCTCGAGTACACCCGCGCTTATGCTGGGTCTCGTCACAAGGTCGTCGTCGCCTAGATTTGCATGCACAATCGTGTCCTCCTCTACCTCTACTGCCTGGCCACAAGGTGTTGTGAGCGTTTTGCTAGGTTTGTCAATAGCCCCCACTACATGTTCGATGCGGTGGAGATCGCCAATGATGTAAAGGTGCTCAAGAATTTGGACATCACCTGCTAGAACCTTGTCGACATCCAGGGCCAATACAAGATCTGGGGCAGCAAGACGCGTGAGATGGTTCACCTCGCCGAGGCCATCATCGACCCCTACTATAGAGACATGAAGGATTCCTACAACAAGGGCAAGCGTGTTTGGCACTCGGCCTGGATGGAGAAACTAGACAAAACTCATGTCATGTACGTAGCCAAGGAGACATAAATGAGCTACTAGATGTTCAGGTGGATCGTTGACATGAGGAAGTGCCTCCTTCCCCAAAACGGTTAGGGATCCAGCTGGAAGCAAAGCAATGGAAAAGTGTTGCTACTTGTGAGATGCATTGGGCTTTCCTCAAAGAGGAGAGGATGATGCAGTACAATAGAGATAAGTATTCCCCTCAATTAAGAACTAAGGGTATCAATCCAGTAGGAGAACCAAACAACACCTCATTAGCAGTACCAACACACAAAATAACAAATACTTGCACCCAACACAAACAAGGGGTTGTCAATCCCTTGGCGGTTAATTGCAAGGATCAAATCTCGTAGTGATAGATAGATAAATACAAATACAAAAAATGAAGTAAATAAAATTACAGCAAGGTAGTTTTGGATTTTAATATATGATAAGGATAGACCCGAGGAGCATAATTTTCACTAGAGACTTCTCTCTTGAACATATCATACGGTGGGTAAGCAAATTATTGTTGGGCAATTGATAGGAAAGCGAATAATCATGATTATATCCAAGGCAATGATCATGTATATATGCATCATATCCGAGACAAGTAGACCGACTCCTGCCTGCATCTACTACTATTACTCCACACATCGACTGCTATACAGCATGCATCTAGAGTATTAATTTCATAAAGACTGGAGTAACGCCTTAAGCAAGATGACATGATGTAGACAAAGTAAACTCAAGTAATATGAATAAACCTCATGGTTTTATCCTTAATGGCAACAACAACAAAGACTCAATTACTTTCAATGAATAATCTGATCATAAACCAACAATTCATCGGATCCCAACAAACACATCACAAAAGAAGATTACATTAGATAGAACTCCATGGAGGCCGTGGAGAACTTTGTATTGAAGATCAAAGAGAGAGAATAAGCCATCTAATTACTAGATATGGACCTGTAGGTCTGTGGTAAACTACTCACCCAGCATTGGAGGGCAGCAAGGTTGATGTGGAAGCCCTCTGTGATTGATTCCCCCTCCAGCAGAGTACCAGAAAAGGCCTCCAGATGGGATCACGGAAGTACAGAAGCATGCGGAGGAGGAAAAAGTGTTTTGAGTGGCTCTCTATTTGTTTCATGATTTATGTGAATTTATGGAGTTGGAATTAGGTCAAAGATAGATCGTGGGTCCCACAAGCTTAGGGGGGCGCCCCACCTGGGCACGTGTGGTGAGCTTGTGGCTCTCTCGTAGCTCCCCTGGTCTCGTCCCGAGGCTCCTAGGGTCCCTTCTGGTCCAGAAAAAATCATCGTAAAGTTTTATTGTGTTTGGACTTCATTTGGTATTGATTTCTTGAAAAACCAAAAGCATGCAGAAGACAACAACTGGCACTAGGCACTGGGTTAATAGGTTAGTTCCCAAAAATGATATAAGATTACATATAAACCATCTAAAATTGATAATATAATAGCATGAAATAATAAAAATTATAGATATATTGGAGACGTGTCATCTCCCTATAATTACCGGAGCCCTTGTATATTTATATTAGGTCCTTGGACATATTTTCCACCTATCCGGTATTACCCAATATTCCCTGAAACCCTCCCGTTAACCCCGAAAAGCTTTTGGTTTCTCCCGAAACTATTTCTTTTACTCACAAAACTTTTTCAGTAATAATTTCTCATATGCCTAAGTCCAATAGAACTCAACAGATAGTAAACCCTTAAGCGTGTGATCCTATAGATTTGATGAAATATAGACATGTACGAAAGCACCTTTCGTTCAATGGTCAATAGCAGAATTGTAGACATCCATATTGACCCCTATACTCACACGAATGATATTCGAGTGGATGTCTGGTCATATGTTATTCCTTTTGCTTCGTGATACGTTACAACAAAGAAGCATAGCTGAGGTGGTAAGTAGGCCGAGGCCAATGACCTGGGATCAAATCCCGCTGCTCCTAACAATATTTTTCTGATTTTCACTCCACACCGGTATGATTGCCTGGTTTATTAGCTGACTTCACATAAAACCACCCTGTCTGACCGGTTCCCATCGGTCTAGTTGGAGGATGGTCCGTTGTGCTTTAAAAACCGGTGGGATCGTCGGTTCCCGTTTTTTTGGTTCGACTGGCTTCCAGTCCACTTTTTAAAACTATGGTTGACATACTAATCTTCACTGGTTGGTCTCAGCAATCAGAATGGAAATCCTTGTCCTGGCCATAATCTGGACATGCCATCGGCAACACGAGATCGTGTAACCCTTCCTGAAGGTGTTGTTATGGGAGAAGATTACTCAGTCATACATGTTTTATTCATCTCTTGGTAATGGATCAGCTGTAATTGTCTTTGTTTTGTACTTTGCTTAATAATTAATAAAAATGGTTGTCTGCATCACAACCTTCTTTAAGAAGAAAAAAAACAACCTATGTATATAATCTTAGAGCATCTATAATCGGGCACCTCAAACCGGTCTTAAACGCACGGGCGGGTTGTCTGGCACTGACCAGTCAAAATCAACCAACACGGGCGCCTCAAACCGACATCACTCGGGCTGACCCGCATCCGTCATATCCAAACCAAATATGCGGCGGATATTGGAGGCCCGTGGATGACCGGGCGTGTCCACCACGTCGGGCTGATGGGCGGGTCCCACATGAATTCGCCTGGAAACTCAATGGGCCGACGGGTGTCTCCTCCGGTGGGGGTGTGAACACCACGTGACGCCGCTCTGGCTTGCCACCTGAGGTTAAAGTCTGCCTATTTAAGTTAGATGGCGTCCCCCGGCCTCTTCTTTCGTCTCCATGCTGCCAGCCGGAGCCCATCCATTTCTCTCTGTCTTCGCCTCCCTCTTCCCTTGTTGTCCGCCTTCGCCATGGCCCGACAGACGAAGACCACTTACGCTATGCTAATGCAGGAGTGCCGCTTCCAGATGCAGGAGGACATCCGAGCAAGGTGCGCCGCCTGAATCACAGCTGGCCTGCATTTGGACTTGCCGGGGCCGGAGGAGGAAGAGGGGGAACGCGCCAGAGCCCATAGAGGGGGTGGATCCAGAGGAGGAGGAGGCAGCAGAGCCAAAGGAGGATATGGCGCCAGTTGCGGCCTTCACCATGGAGGACACCCTGATGGGGTCCGAGCTCACCCAAGCAGGAGAGATGGCGGAGCAGACCGCTATCCTGGAGTTCATCCAAGATGAGGCGTACGTGGAGTCCAACCGGCACTTCATCCGGCAAGAACAGGCGGAGACCGATGCGCTTTTCGATGAGCTGGATGTGGAGGAGGAGGCGGAGACTGACATGGAGCCGGAGTTGCGTCTGCCACTCATGTACAAAGAGGTCAGAACGAAGATAGTGGACATACAATGAGTAGTGTAGTGTAGATTTAGTTGATCCATGTAGTATGTGGATGGTTCCTTTGTGTGGTTTGTATGGTTTTAAGGGTTGAACTATGAGGTATTTCACATTTGACCTAGTGGAGGGGCCAGTCAAAAAAGACATATTTGTTCGGATGCAGAGAATGAAATTTAAGGGCTGCCAATTCACTGCCCCGAATGCCAGCTAATGCATGAACTAGTACGATGATGAAGTATAGAGCCAGATTTGGTGTATCCAGTTGTAGATGCCCTCGGCACCTATTAGGCAACTTACTTGAAATAGTTAGTGTGATGGATTGTTGGGTGATACACAAGAGTAAGATACAAGTAGGCACTAGCCAACGGCAGAAAAAAATTAAGAACCGTTAAATTAAACGCAACAATTCTTGACCTGAGAACAACTACACGCTGCCTCCTAATTATTTACTAGTGGTTGGGGCCCGCCATTACGCGCCTCTTGAGAGAAAGTTGTGTGTGTATTTCTTCCTCTCAAAGAAAAAACCTCAACTTTATTTTAAAATTGAAAAGAAAACTTTCTCACAATACGTGAACATCACATCCATCTAAAAAAGAAAAAACCTAAAAATATCTTTCTTAAAATAAAAAAGAAATAAAAGTCTCACTTTCATTTTTCAAAAGTATTCTCCAAAAAAACTTTTCTCAAAAGAAAAGAAGATCTCAATTTCATCTTTCGAAAAAATCAAAAAAATTCTTAATTTCATCTTTCAAAAAAAAATCAAAAAGTTTCTTGCCACGGCCAACCAGCATGTGTGCCATGTGCCCATGCTGGTTGGCCCCCATTCTTCCGTAGGTTAATGTGTTAGCTCTAGCATGTGTACATACTTTTGTTACTTTAGACATATGATGATAGTACTTAGTTAAAGCAAGTACTAATAATTAAACTAAAGATAAAGGGTTGGAACTCTGGCCATCCATGTGTCAATAGAAAGTTTGGCATGTCTCACACTAAAATGTCCGGCTGCGAGTATGCATGTCGCTTTTATTCCGTTATGACCCGTGACCGTGGAACTGCTGCATTGCAAGATCATTAATCTACACGTACCTACTGATCTAAAATGTCTTATAGTATTAGTTTACATAGGAAATATTTGATTATATTATATTAAGAGGACAGTATCAAATGGGAATATTGCTGAGCCTTTTGTTGCTCCATTTAAAGGGATTATGTGCTAATTTGTGCAAAGTTAATTAGGGGTTAGTTATATTGTGATGGCGCCAATCAAGTAAGTCGATCGGCTACGGACAGTAGTACCCTAGCCAATTCGTGGTAGTTGCAGCCAGAAAGGTAATGTAGTATTACTACTTTGGCTACCGTGCTGTGCCACATATCAGATATTTCAATATGTTTTCTTCGAAAAGGAGAAATGTTTTTTTTAAGGACGATGACCCCAGCCTTTGCTTCAAGGCGATGCATGCAACCATTTTTATAAATTATTATTTGTTAAGACTTATAAAGTAATACATCAATAAGTCTGAAGCCACCATCTCGGCAACATCTATGGCTACTTCTATCAACTTGATGAAGAGGTGTAGATTGTCTGAGCCGCATACCCAGACCTTACACCAAAGACCAACATCTAAAGTCGGAGGCCCAACCAAGCCGCATTGTCGGGTCTGGTGCACACACCGGTCCGGCGCACTCGCAGTGGTCACCGCATGCGCATGCTGCAGAGGCCACCGCCACCATCTTCCACCGATCCATCTTTAGAGCAGGTACTGGCGCATCGTCCTTGCCAGGCCTGCCGTGGAGGCCACCACGGCGCCATGCAACGCCACCTCCCTAGCGTCCATCATCACACATCCGTCACCGAGACCCTGCTGTGCCACGCCATTGAGACTCCACATCGTGGATGCATCACATGAAATGTACCTCCACCGCAGAAACCGTCCACTAGTCCCTCGAGCAAATGCACACCTCCAAGAATGACGTCTCCAAGGGGGAGCGACACAAGCGACGTCGTCATCTAATCGGCGGATCTAGGGTATCCCCCAGAGATAGCAGATAGAGGTCTAGAGCTTCTCCACGGCGACGCGTTCAAGAAGGGGACGACGCAAAAGAATTCCGCCATCGCCAGCCTTGGCAACTAGATGAGAGCAGGGGGTTTTCACCCGAATCTGCTCGACGAACCTCCATCCAGCATCGTGTGCATCGAATCACCATCTTTAGAGATCTCGACTACGGCCAAAGCGAGCCAAACCCATCACACAACGCTAACCTAAATCAGATCAATGGAGCATGCGGCCTTGGCGCCCGCGACAATCGGCACCACCAAAACAAGCACCAAGGGGGGGGGGGATGAACCACTGTCTGGATAGGGCTAGCAAGAGCGCAGATGTCCCCACCGCCGCACCATCGTAACACATGAAGGATGACCCATGCCGCAGGAAGCGTTGATCCGCCTTGCACTGATCCGCGTCGCCGAAGCTGCGCTAATCAGCCTGGTGTCGATCCGTGTTGTAGAGCCGCGCTGATCCGCCTCCACGCCGCGTCGCTTGTTTCGCGCCATCCCGTCGAAGAGCACCGGAGTCGACCCGAGTGCGCGAGGGCCCGCCGCCACCAACCACCGTAAGGGCTTTTCCCATGCGGTTCAGTATGGTGGCATGTGGGAGAGAAGGGGCTGAGGGGGCGAGAGGGGGGCGGCGCCGCCGCCGCCCGTGTCGCCCGCGCGGTGGGCGATGGTGGGCTGATCCACTGTTTTGGTCTGAACCCAGATATGGTATATGTGGCAATCTCGCCTCTTTTATCACCGGTATTCCAATATTTGGATATATGATAGGATATGTCGCGGATATTTGGATTTGTGATGGGAGCCTCTTAGCAGACACCGTCAGACTATATCTATACCTAATAATAAAGGAGTATTACTTCCTGCGGCAGTCGCGGAAATTGCTCCCAAAGTTATGAAATATTACCCACCAATGCCACCTAATAAAAAAACATTTCACATAGAGAAATCCCCTGCTCGGGCCGGCCATACAGTAGGAACCTTCTATACCACGCTCAGCGAGCTATGAGAAGACGCAGCACGCCTGTTTGGGCTGACCCATGTCGGGGCGGGTTATTTTTTAAATTTCATTTTTTTATTTTTCTTTTCTATTTTATTTGGGACTTAAAAAATTTCCAAAATTTTAATAAATAAGAATTTTGAAGTAAAATGGTTACATAATCATAAAATATTTGTGGACTCAAAAAACGTTCGCAATTTTATAAAAATATGTGCTTATTCAAAAAATGTTCGAAATTTTGAAAACAAATTTCGGGAAATAAAAAATGTTCATGATTTTTCAAAAGGTTTGTCTACTAAAAAATGTTAATGAAATTTAACAAAATTTCACCAATTCAAAAAATGTGCATGAATGGAAGAATATCTTAAAAATTCAAAAACAATTCGTGACTTACACAATCGTTTATTCATTCATAGAATGTTCGCTGATTCAAAAAAAGACCATCGTTTCAAAAAATGTTTGTTAAATAAAAAATATGTTCATGGATTTCGAAAATTCTTCCACTATTTTCTGAAACAATGTTCGTCCATTCTAGAAATGTTCACCAATTCAAGAAAATTGTTAAAAAAATGTTTGCAAATAGTATAATATGTTCATGAATTCAAAAAATATTCTTGATCTTAGAAAATGTTAGAAAATTTGTACAAGTGTTCATGAATTTGAAAAATGTTCACGAGTTCAAAAAAATGTTCATGACTTCACAAAATTGAGAGTGATAGTGTATCTTGGTGATGCAGCAAAATGTAATCATGGCCATTGGAGATTACGATTATTTTTGTCCCGTCGCAACGCACGGGCCCTTTTGCTAGTAAATTATCAACGAGTTTTAACTGATGAGCTCCTCAAACTATTGTTTCGGATGGAGCTATTGATCGCAGCATGGCTATACAAATGTAAGTATGGATGAACTGTGAAGCGCTTCTTTTCCATAAGCGGTCGGGCAGCTAGGGCATATATATCCCTTGGCATAATAGTTTATTCATAATATCGTTTTCGAGCTTGGGCTTTTAGTCTTGCATCTTCATTAATTTTGCTAAACCTCTTATCAGTCTTCAACTCATTCATCTCATGCCATTTGACACATGCCTCCTTCTTTGACATAACATCCTCGAACTCTTTGGTCATCTTGACCGCTGCCCCTTCTCACTTCTCCTTCTCATCCCACTTTCTCCTCGGTTCCTAATCACCTTCTTGGCCAGAGCAAGCCTTTCTTGTGTTGCAACAGTTGGATCACCGCCTTCATCTTCATTGGATGTGGCGGTCTTGACGGTATTGACAAATGACAATAGCCTCGAGCCACTTGCTTTGCCTATTCCACTTCAATCAACAATGTATAAAGATGGAGTGCTTCTTCTCTGCCTTGTAGTATAATGTGCACGTACGTGTGACCATCAAAGCAAAACAATGGATGGTCGATAAGTTGCAACATTTAGCAAATCAATGAAATGACTAGCACATAGAGCAACAAGCCAAAAAACATGCGAGGTCATTGATTAACTTGCCACTTGGCTACAAGTATTGTATTTGTTTGTACGCCCCACAATACTTGTTGACGTGCCCTTGAATGGTGTACTATTAGTGGCTTAGCAACTTTGAATTGAGATCACGCGATCACGATTCATTTTCATGTGTGAAATGAATCATGCGCACTTTTCCAAACACACCGTGCCCCTTTTCTCCCTGCCTTGGAACGCATTGATACTACATGACAACCGTGCCTCACACAATAATTCATCCTCCTTTGAGGTGAAATATTATACCCTCTTCTTTTTTCGGTCCTACGACTCCAACTGTGCCTTCTGGGTGCACATCCGTTGGGCGTCCACCTGCGCTTGTTCCTCCGTCTGGGAGTCCTCCACTTGTCCATCTTTGTGGCCACATCTGTCGTGGATAACATTCACCATTGCCTCACCAGCTTATGTCATCCCTCTTGCATGAGGCATTCCGACAAACAGTGAGTGATACCGACAAATGAAGGCTCCGCGGTAGGCATCCTCGAGCGAACCAGCATAGGTGACTGCGACTTCGTGAAGAGGATGTCAATCTTGAGACGGACAGTGAAGGGGACATGATGGCCGCCGATGAAGGACGACTCAGACTGCTCCAGCAATTGCTGCGTGCTCGTCGGACCGAGGTGCTCGGAGGCGAAGTAGTAGGGCACCTTGAACTGGGGCAACCATGGTGGCGATCGCCTGTGCGACACCACTTTGTTGGGGTGCTTTGTCGGACGAGGTCCAGCCGCCGCTTCCTCCGCCTTCTTTCGCCGCCTTCACTCGTCGGGCATAGCGCTCCGTAGACCAGGCCTTATGGGTGGCCAACACCCCCAGTCCTCTGGTTTCACCAGGAAGACGAATATCTCTATCTACTCCTTCACCATTGGCTTCATCAAGGCGACGGGCTGCAAAATGGTATGGTAGGGTGGAGACGGTTATGGGGAGGCAGTGGGAAGGGGCGAGCATTGGCATGAAAACATTGGCGGGGACCAAATTCGCAGGCTCCGCCTCGGTTTTGTGTGGGTCTGCTTTTGTCATATGTGTAGGAAGTAGATGTTTAGACTCCTCTAGATTGCCCATTAGTTCGATTCTGGTTTATGGCATTTCGGACGTCCGAACAATTTTGATGACCTCCATTGGATGAAAGGAAATGTCCAGATATTTAGGGGGGTCTGAAGATCCGCGTTAGGGTTGCTAGTCTATTTGGTGTACTCGCGCTCGTTTCCTAGGGCTTTTGTTCCTAGGCATATCTGGGAGTGCTACTTCTGGCCAACCTGAAAGACACATTCTTCTCTTATTCTTTTTCTTTGAGAGAAAGATGGTATGGTGTCACTCTGTAGACATTTTATCTAGTAAGTCCTCTCGGTCTTTTCGTGTTACAGCCTAATTTTTCTTCTAGTTCAACCCACTGCTTATGTTAGCCTATTTTCTTTTCTTTCTTTTCTAAGGGGTGTTAGCGACAGCTTCTATTTGGTACGCGGGTCGTGCGCTAGCGACATAGTGCGCACCCCCCTCCCTGAGCTCCTGATCAAAAGTATGGGCCGACTGTCGATGTCAAAACCGGCGGATCTCGGGTAGGGGGTCCCGAACTGTGTGTCTAAGGCGGATGGTAACAGGAGGTAGGGGACACGATGTTTACCCAGGTTCGGGCCCTCTTGATGGAGGTAATACCCTACGTCTTGCTCGATTGTTCTTAATGATATGAGTATTACAAGAGTTGATCTACCACAAGATCGTAGAGGCTAAACCCTAGAAGCTTGCCTATGGTATGATTGTATGTTGTCCTACGGACTAAACCCTCCGGTTTATATAGACACCGGAGGGGGCTAGGGTTACACAGAGTCGGTTACAAGGGAGGAGATCTACATATCCGTATTGCATAGCTTGCCTTCCACACCAAGGAGAGTCCCATCCGGACACGGGACGAAGTCTTCAATCTTGTATCTTCATAGTCCAATAGTCCGACCAAAGGATATAGTCCGGCTGTCCAGAGACCCCCTAATCCAGGACTCCCTCAGTAGCCCCTGAACCAGGCTTCAATGACGATGAGTCCGGCGCGCAGTGTCGTCTTCGGCACTGCAAGGCGGTTTCTTCTCCAAATCCTGAATATCTGCTAAGTAGTGTCCGGCTCCCATAAATGTTAGACTTCTTGGCTTATGCACCCAATAAGGGCTATCTTCCACGCGTCGAGCGAATGCGAGGAGCTAGGGTGTTTTTACATTCATCCAATCCACACCATCCTCCCACGGTGAGAATCCATCGGAGCGCCCTCGGAAAAATCCATTCCATCATGGCCGGCCACCGCAGCTCCTCCTCCCGCTCCCGTAGCCCTAAGCCCTGTGATTGGGAGAAGTGTTCCATCCCGCACAGCCGATTAGTAGAGTTGCAGACCCAGGGATTTCTCCCTCTGGCGTATATGGTCCCTGTCCGAGCCGGGCTCGCCGCCTATAATGGCGGGGAGCAAGCGGAGAGCTTCCCCAGTCCCTCTAAGGGGGAGCAGGTATGCCTTGTCCCTTACTTACTAAGGGGACTCGGATTTCAAATTCATCCGTTCCTCCATGGGCTCCTGGAGTTTTACGGCCTCCAGCTACATAATTTCACCCCTGCTTCCATATTACACATCGCCGGTTATGTTGCCCTTTGTGAGCTATTTCTAGGCTGCAAGGCTCATTTCGAGCTGTGGAAAAGGCTATTTTGCCTTGTGCCCCGCACACAGAAGGGGTCACTTTATCAGGTGGGCGGAGCCAAAATATGGCGCATCGCCGAGACCGGATACCTGTCCGGTACTCCGAAGAAGACCTTCGAAGACTGGCCTTCGGAGTGGTTTTACATGGAGGACGTCCGCCTTCCAGACCTTGTTCGGCGGGGTCTTCCTGAGTTCAACAATGCTCCTCTGAAGAAACGCTGAAGCTGGTGCCCACGGAGCCCCCAGTAGGAAGACAACGAAGATGTCCTTTACCTAATGAACCGGATTAAAGCGCTGGCTCAATCAGGATTGACAATAATCGAGGTTATGTCAATATGCATAATGCGGGGGGTGCGGCCACTTCAATATCGAGGGCACCCCCTATGGTGTTTTAACGGGGAAGATGATGCCACACGTTGCGGGCGCAAGGGACCGGACTCCGCTGCTGCTTTAGCAAAAATTATGTCCGAGTTGTTCAAGGGAGAGGAAGAGGAGTTCATCCGTATTAAGCCAGGGGATGGATTCTCCATGTACAACCCTCCAAGCTAGGTGAGTTGTACCTCTTTACTCCCAACCTTCCCACATTCTTCGTCGTAGGTACTCACCTTGCCATTTCACGGCAGGAATTGCGAAAAGTTGTAAGGGAGGTCAACAGCCCACCTCCACAACCGGAGGACCCTGACCGGGCCCTCGATCCCGGACTCAAGGAGGATCCAGACATATTCGTGGAGCTGATAGACAAGCAATTCTATCAATTGAGCTGTGATGACGCCATGGTGGCCATAACGGCTGACTATCCTGGACTACTCCCTGCGTCGCATGTAAGAAAAACCAAAGTCCCAACTCCCAAAAGGATCCCCTTTTATGCACTTCACCTACCGTACACATATGGTGTTTTACAAGGGAAGGCCTTCGGGATGCCGTGCCGAACCCGCAGCAACTCGCCAACAAGAGGCACCGAAGCCGGGTAGGCCAAAAAGGAAGGCGGTCAGGACGGAGACGCCGGCACGGAGGTATGACGCAAAACCTCACTCCATGGTTGTCGTCTTTCTAAAATATAATGACGTCCGTGTTTCCCAGCAGAAAAAGCGCTCGCCGGACTATATCCGGAGAGGTTGCCGATCACGCCTCGACCAGTCGGGCTCTAGAGCCAGACATAGAGGCGGAAGCTAACGTGGGGCAGACGCCGGATGTTCCTCCTACAGAGGATGCGGACAGACTATCCGCTACGAATTCCGAAGTGGAGAGTGCCATGAATCACAGGCGTCGCCGGGCCGTACTCCGTGACGCTTGTTTCTCGCCAGAGGCATTTGGTGCCTTTAATTCCGGAGACGCATACATCCGTGCCGCTCAAAGTGGTCTAGCCAGAGCCACGGACCAGTATGTAAGGGATATACGCATAAGCAAATCTGACGATTATATGTATCAGTAGCCCCTGAGATTTGAAACAGTTGACGCAACTGATTTAAGGATCATTATTTGTGCAGGTTCTTACAGAGAAGAATTCCCAATTGTCTCAAGAGCTGGACGAGTGCAAGGCCCAACTAGGTGCCGCTGTTGCCGCGTTGAAGGGGTCCGAGAAGGGTCCCTTTGGTAACACTTGTTTCCATTGCAAAGAATACGGGTACCAGGTAGTATGCGGCATGTATGCAAATCTAACAATAGATGTTGCAGGTGACCCCGGAGTGAATCCAGAGGCCGTGGCGGTGAATGCGGCACATGATGATCGACAGCTAAATGCTGGCGAGCGCGTGCTTACGCGAGTCAGGCGGGAGAAAAATGATCTCCAAGACGCTAATATCCGGCTGGGCGTGGAACTGAAAGATGTCCGAGCCCAGCTTGCGGACTCCATGAAGGAGAATAAGCGGCTTCGGCGCGATATTTTTAGTAAGTTCTTGAACAAACTTTTAAAGGAGTTCGGAGAAGAAGCCGGGTAACAGGGTTATATCTGCAGGTATGCTGATGGGTCGTCCCGCGAAAGAGATGCCCGGGTCATCGGGTGATCTTCTACCAGAGCTCTCACAACTACACGAGTAAGTTCGGTAGGTGATGCAGGGCATTGCCCAAGCCTTGTGGCCATCCGCGTCCCCGCCAGGAGGCATGGGGGAGCTTATAGAGAAGCTCAAGGGAGCGCGGTGGCGCTTCCGATTATGGAAGATATCAGCCTGCCGACAAGGTGCGAGGGAAGCCTGGGCCATGGTGAAGACACGATATACCAAAGCGGACCCAAACCACATGGCCGAGGTCGGACCTGTGGGGCCCGATGGGAAAGAGATCCCCGTCAGTTTAGTGTATGATCAAGTAGAATTAGCCGCAAAGTATTCCCAACAGGATTGTAGGCTAGATAGCCTGTTGGATGGTATAGAAGAAGAATTTAATCAGTCTTAGTGACTGTGTACTTCAAGTGACATATGTAATGTCCCTAGATGGATTGTAGATCATTTGTCATGGCGGACCTTTTTGCTTCGACCTCTGGACCCGATAGTCCAGAGTGTATCCAAATACCCGCTCGGTTATGTAAAAATCAGAGTATGCATGGAAACCAGGCGTAGGGGTCATAAGTGCTTGAATAGAAAAGTACCCAACTAGCTATGTTATATTACATGGGTAGTAAGAAACATCTTCCATGTAGAATAGTTCCGTTAAGGGTTCCTTTCCCTGGGTACGCATGCCCTAATGTGCATGTCCGGACTGCGAGAAGAGACACAGGCTATAAACCTCTGGGGGCATGTGTCAAATTTAAATAAAAGTCATCTTTTATTCACCGACCGAATATTCTCTTAAGAACGCTAGCTTTCGGCTTCACCCAGTATAAGGTACACATCCGGCTGACCCGGCAGTAACAATCATAGAGGTGCTCCCCTTATGCCCTAGCCGAATTAACGATAACGTAGGGCATAAATACAAGAGCCAGGCAACCCAGCTTGGCCAAAACTTAAGTCATATCGATGCATATAATGGCGAAAAAAGGTACATGTGGAAGAATAACACATGTGCGAGGCATAACGCCCGAAAAGGTAATTAGATTAAACTTCTGTATAAGAAGCCCACAGGTATAATGAGCGCGGCTAGCGCGTCAAGATTGTGTAACCAAGACACAAGTTTAGCCCGTTAGGGCCTTGAAGAGAAGGAAAAGAGAGAGAGAGAGAGAGAAAAAGATGTGCTAAAAATGGACGGAGGTGAGGAGACGAACATAGAATCCGGCGCTAGGCATAGAATCTTCGGAGTCTGGTTGCGTTCCATGGGTTTGGCTCGAGTCGATTATCCGATGCATCCGGCAGATGGTACGCTCCGCTGGTCAGAACCTGGTCAATAATGAAGGGACCTTCCCATTTGGGCTTGAGCTTGTTCTTTTTCTTCTCCGGCAGGCGTAGAACTAGTTCGCGAACGTTATAGGTTCTGGCCCGTACTTCTCTGCTTTGATACCTACGAGCCTGTTGTTGATAGAATGCGGAATGGGCTTTTGCCATGTCGCGCTCCTCCTCCAGGGAGTCCAAACTGTCCTGCCGATTGTAACACCCCGGATGTAACTTACCCAATATGTACTCCAACTCTTGCCGTTTCCGGCCTTAAGTTATTTTATTTTCTCGGGTTCGGGGTTTTGTCTCCATGTGTTGTTGTCGTTGTCATGCATATCATATCATGTCATCATGTGCATTGCATTTGCATACGTGTTCATCTCATGCATTCGAGCATTTTCCCCGTTGCCATTTTGCATTCCGGCGCTTCTTCTCCTCCGGTGGTCATTTCTACCTTTCTTTCGTGTGTGGGGATTAAACATTTCCGGATTGGACCGAGACTTGCCAAGCGGCCTTGGTTTACTACCGGTAGACCGCCTGTCAAGTTTCGTATCATTTGGACTTCGTTTGATACTCCAACGGTCAACCGAGGGACCGAAAAGGCCTCGTGTGTGTTGCAGCCCAACACCCCTCCAAGTTGGCCCAAAACCCACCTAAACCCTCTCCATCATCTAGAGCGTTCGATCACGATCACGTGGCCAAAAACCGCACCTCATTTGGACTCTCCTAGCTCCCTCTATGCCTATATAAAGGCCTCTCCCCGAAAATCCCGGGTCTCTTCCTACCCTAACCCTAGAAATCCTCCTCGCGCCGCGCCGGACATGTCCGCCCGCGTCGGACGCCTCTCCGCCGCCGTCCGCAGCCACTCGTAGGCTGCCACGTGGCCAGGCCACCGCCTCAGCCGCCGCAGCCCTCCCGGCCCGCGGGAGGCCCTCCCGGGCCCAGCCGCCGCCTCCCCGCGCCGGCTCCTTCCCCGCCCGAGCCGGCAAGCCGCGCCGCCGCCTTCCCTTTGCCGCGC
>NC_041384.1:234461866-234495163 GCF_002162155.2 Triticum dicoccoides | reverse complement strand
AGCTCGTCACCGGCCGCCGCGCCTCCTCGCCACCACCGCCCAACGTCGCCAGGCGCCGCTGCCACCTATGCCAAGCGCCGCCGCCAGGGGGCCCGAGCGCGCCGTCCCGGACTCCTTCGCGTCGCCTCGCCGGAGATCTCGCCGGATCCGGCTTCCCCGACAGCTCCGGCCACCGCCCCTCTTCTCCGGTGAGAGGATCCGGCCGCCTCGGTTCGTGTGCCGCCGGATCAGATCCAGATCCAGCTACAGTAAACCCTAGGTCGATTTCGCCTAAGTCCCTTTTCTGCATATTCTTTTGCATGTTCATTGCATCGTAACTCCTCATCCGTAGTTCCGTTTTGGGCATATAGCATATCAAAATGTTCGCCTCAGAGAGTACATCATTTCATTCCATTGCATCATTTTCATTTGAGTTCATCTTGATGCCTGAAATGCTGTTAGAAGAGGGCTACTTGAGATAATTGTCAGATCTGCTACTCCATTTAGATATTTGTCATTTTTGCCATGATTATTGTGTGCATGATATGTCCTGGAGCTCTACATGAGTTTTGTTATATGTTTTGCCATCTTTTTAGAGGTGCAACCCATGTATTTTTGTGATCTGTGTGGTGACTAGAACGAGCTTGCAAAGTGAGGCACTTGGCAATGCTGATTTTAGGGACTTAGCATTCCCACTAAGTCCTTAATCTGTTTATCTCATGTTGCCATATGTTCATGTTGTTTCCTAGTGATCCGTGCCTCTTTTGAGGATTATCAATAAGGATGTTTTGTTAATATTGTAGTGCTCTATCCATCCATGTCTTTGTTTGCAATTATGGAGCACCCTAGCTTGAGTCAATCGAGCTCTACTTTTGCTACTTCATAAATCTGGGCAGATTGTCTACTTGTTAGTGATTTTGCCGATGATGTTGTAGTTGATCCGTGCATGCTATGTTATTGTTCTTGCCATGTTTAACTTGCATTTTGTGTATTATTTATGGGTGTATGCTTAGATTATCATGACTTGCTCCGTAGTGAGTGCATCGAGCTCGTAACCATGCCTACTTGATATCTGTTTTTAGCATGCTCCAGTTTTCACTAAGTCTGAGAACTGATTATGTTTTTGCCATGTTCACATGCTTGCAATTGTATTTTCTGATCCCTTTTGGCTCAAGGTCACTAAGGGACTTTTGTTAAGATCTTTGAGTAGCTCCATGCCATGCTTTACTTTGCCATGTTCAGGTCCTGTAGCATATAGTTTTGTTGCTCCAAAGTGTGCTATCTGATCTGAAATTCCAGACAAGTGTTAATTTCACTAAGTCTGAGATCTGTTTACCATATGCATTTTTGCCATGCTTGTTTGAACCTGTTAATGGATGAATTGGCCGTAGCTCAGTGCTAGACTTTTGTTAAGAATCATGAATGCATCCCTGCCATGTATTTTTATGCCATGTTTGAGTGTTGTAGCATGTTCATCTTATTGCATTTAGATGACTACTAGCTGTAAATCGCAGAACATGGTCATATTTGAATTGCTTGCCATTTCCAAACCGTAGCTCCGATTCCGGCGTTCTTTATATCGTTTTCAAGCATTTTCATCTCATCTTTCCAGTGGCACACTTGGATTTCCAAGTTTAGTCCAGGTTCATGCATCCCTTGTCAAATCTTGCATATGCATCCCGCATCGCATCCCGCATAGCATATCATTTTTGCATCATATTGTTTGAGCCTTGCACGTGGTTGATTGTGTCCTTGTTGCTTGTTTGTCTTGTTTGGGTAGAGCCGGGAGACGAGTTCTCTAACGAGGAGCCCGTAGAGTTTGCTTTCGAGGATCCAGTCAACTCTGACAACTTTGCAGGCAAGATGATCATACCCTCGAAATCACTACTATCTTTGCTATGCTAGATTGCTCGCTCTTTTGCTATGCCAATGCTACGATGCCTACCACTTGCTTTCAAGCCTCCCAAATTGCTATGTCAAACCTCTAACCCACCATGTCCTAGCAAATCATTGATTGGCTATGTTACCGCTTTGCTCAGCCCGTCTTATAGCGTTGCTAGTTGCAAGTGAAGATTGGAGACCGTTCCTTGTTGGAACATTATTTACTTGTTGGGATATCATTATTTTATCTTGTTATCTTAATGCATCTATATACTTGGTAAAGGGTGGAAGGCTCGGCCCCTCGCCTAGTGTTTTCTTCCACTCTTGCCGCCCTAGTTTCCGTCATATCGGTGTTATGTTCCCGGATTTTGTGTTCCTTACGCGGTTGGGTTATAATGGGAACCCCTTGATAGTTCGCCTTGATTAAAGCTTTTCCAGCAATGCCCAACCTTGGTTTTACCATTTGCCACCTAGCCTCTTTTCCCTTGGGTTTCCGGAGCCCGAGGGTCATCTTATTTTAGCCCCCCCCCCCCGGGCCAGTGCTCCTCCGAGTGTTGGTCCAACCGAGCGATGTCCGGGGCTACCAGGGGCAACTCTGGGCTGGCCTACCCGACGTCTTGCTCATCCGATGTGCCCTGAGAACGAGATATGTGCAGCTCCTATCGGGATTTGTCGGCACATCTGGGTGGTGTTGCTGGTCTTGTTTTAACCTGTCGAAGTGTCTTGAAGAACTGAGGTATCGAGTCTGATCGGAACGTCTCGGGAGGAGGTCTATTCCTTCGTTGACCGTGAGAGCTTGTCATGGGCTAAGTTGGGACTCCCCTGTAGGGATTTGAACTTTCGAAAGCCGTGCCCGCGGTTATGGGCAGATGGGAATTTGTTAATGTCCAGTTGTAGATAACTTGAACCTTAACTTAATTAAAATGAATCAACTGAGTGTGTTACCGTGATGGCCTCTTCTCGGCAGAGTCCAGGAAGTGGACATGGTGTTGGAGTAATGTTTGCGCAGGTTGCTCTCTAGTTTCTCGCTCGCGCTTTGCCTCCTCTTCCTGCTCTCTTTTGCGAACAGGGTAGCCACCATATATGCTAGTCGCTTGCTGCAGCTCCACATATTTTACCTTGCCTTACCTATAAGCTTAAATAGTCTTGATCGCGAGGGTGCGAGATTGCTGAGTCCCTATGGCTCACAGATTACTATTACACCAGATGTAGGGCCTGATGATTCTGCTCCAGGTGACGTGCTTGAGCTCAAGTGGGAGCTCGACGAGGACTCTCAACCATACTATGTTTCCTTTCCTGATGATCAGTAGTGGTGCCCAGTTGGGGGTGATCGGGACCGTGTCGCATGTTGGGTTATCTTTTATTTTGGCACCGTAGACGGGCCATGAGTGTTTGAATGATGTAATGTTATTTATGTACTTGATTGATGTGGCGAGTGTAAGCCAACTATGTTATCTCCCCTTTTATTATCTATATTACATGGGATGTTGTGAAGATTGCCTAACTTGCGACATATGCCTTCAATGCGATTATGCCTCTAAGTCGTGCCTCGACATGTGGGAGATATAGTCGCATCGAGGGTGTCACAAGTTGGTAATCAGAGCCTTCCCCGACCTTAGGAGCCCCATTGCTTGATCGTTTTTAGCGGTCGAGTTGTGTTTAGAAAAATGTTTTGAGTCATTTAGGAATTATATATCAGATAGTTTAGGAATTCTTTTTACTTCCCAGTCTCCTCATCGCTTTGGTAAGGCATCCTGACGTAGAGTTTTGACTCTTCTCTTCTCAAATTTCACTAAAAAAATTTAGGATCACGCGGGTATCTTGGAATCGTTCCGATGGTTTTAAGACGAGAACATTGTCTTGGTGCCTCCTGTCAGGGGTTTTGTGGAAGTGTCCCAGGGAGTTGAGCTCTGAGGTGTTGTCGTCATAATTTTATCGTTGCAGTTCTGGAATACCTGAGTTTAGTACGTCGACATCGAAAATATCTTTTATGCAGTTCGTTGGTGAGATAACCTTGACGCCACCCAGTACTGGGGCGGGAGTTCGGGAGTATCGCCATAACTTCTATAACGGATGCTTTTCGAAGGTTGAGGTAGATGGTTTCTAAAGTTTTTCTCGGTTATGTGTTGAAGGATGGATACAGCTGGATGTAGGATTTGCTAGATTTGGGTGAGATATTATGCTTCCCCTGTATCCCCAACACCTGATTGCATAACCGGAAAGGTTCAAGAGTTTCATAGGTGGGAATTCTCGTAGCTCTAGTTCTTCTTCCACGGATATTTGGTTTGAGATTGGGATTTCTTACCGAGTATTCGTTCTTGATCCGTACCTTGTTGATTTATTTCTCTACCTAAATTCTAAGTGGCTTCTCAATTTATGGATATGTGACCATTTCAAGAGGAATGCATTCGTTCATTTTGTTCGGATGTGAAGACTATATGTTGCAATTTTCATTCCATTGGATTCAGCTTCAATATTTATCTATCAATGCGCTAATGGATGTCAACCTCTTCAGGATGGCTCCTCCAACACGCACGAGTCTGAATCCCGATCCGCCACCACCTCCACCTCCTCCGGAGGGATAGCAAGCTGTGATGGCCGCAAACAATGCAAACACACAGTTGATCATGCAAATTCTCCAAGAGCGCAATCAAGGCAACCAAGGGAACCAAGGCAACAATCAGAATCACTTTGCTACACTCAACCAGTTCCTTGCTAATGGGCCAAAGACTTTCAGCAATTGTGTTGAGGCAACCGATGCTGACGATTGGCTCATGGATCTGTGCAAGCATTTCGAGTGCAGTAACGTCAGGCCTGAGGACTTTGTCAAGTTCACTTCCTTCCAACTCAAAGATCAAGCTGCAGAATGGTTCCAGCAGTACAAGGATTCCAGAGGTGGACGTGTAATTACTTGGGATGAATTCCGTCAAGATTTCAGAGCTCACCATATTCCTCAGAGCGTGGTTGAAAGCAAGCGTGAGGAGTTTCGCAACCTGAAGCAAGGCTCTTTGTCTGTCTATGACTACAACAAGTTGTTTCAGAAGCTCGCCCGCTTTGCTAAGGAGGACGTCCCTGATGAGAAGAGCATGGTGTACCAATTCAGGGGTGGTCTCAGAGAAGAAATTCAGCTAGCTCTTGTCCTCTTTGAGCCCTTGAGGTACGATGAGTTCTACAACATGGCATTGAAGTAAGAGGCCGCTCAACTAAGGTGTGATGCTTCCAAGAAGCGAGTCAGAGATGCTACTCCTTCTTCCTCTACTCAAGTGGCCAAGCAGTAGAAGTATTGGCTTCCTCCTCCTCCATTTCGTCAGCCGTATCAGCAAAAGAGCAAAGGTGGCAGTGGATCTTCCCACCCACCCAACCCTGGCTTTCAGAATAAGACTTCGTCTCAAGCTCCAAGATCGAGTGCTCTGTATCACTGTTCGCTTTCAGAGGTCACGTGCAACAAGTGCCAACAAAAGGGTCACTATGCCAACAAGTGTCTCAATCAGAGGTGTCTCCCTCCTCCTCCTCCTGTCAGATCGACAAGTACAGCTATGGTCAAGCATAACACCAAGTCCGCCAAGGTCAACTTGTTGAATGCATCTCAGGCAGAGGACTCACCAGATGTGATCATGGGTAACCTTCCTGTTAATGACATTCCCGCAAGAGTTCTTTTTGACACTGGTGCATCTTTATCATTTTTATCGAAGCCTTTTGCATCCATGCATGATGTGCATACTATTGATTTGCCTAAGCCGATAGCGGTTTCTTCTCCGGGTTTGTTCATGAACACTAAAATGATGGCTCCGGAGGTTACTATCGCCTTGGGCGACTACAAGTTCCTTTATTCTCCTATGGTTCTTGGCAACTCGGATATTGATCTTATTCTCGGGATGGATTGGCTTTCTAAGCACAAGGCACATCTTGACTGTGCAGCCAGGCAGATTCAATTGACTCATTCGTCTGAGGATGTAATTGTCTTTGCCGCTCGTGATGATACTATCCGTCTATTTTCTCTCAATGAGAAGGGTGAACTCGATGCTATCTCGCAGATTCCAGTCGTTTGCGAATATCAAGATGTCTTTCCAGAAGAGCTTCCAGGAATGCCTCCGCACCGGCCAGTTGAATTCGTTATTGATCTTGAGCCCGGCACGGAACCTGTGTGCAAGCGTCCTTACAAGCTCGGACCTGAAGAGTTGAAGGAGCTGAAGAAGCAACTCGATATTCAAGAGAGAATGGGTCTCATCCGGCCTAGTACTTCTCGGTGGGGTTGTGGTGTTCTTTTTGTGAAGAAGAAGGATGGAACAGACTGACTTTGTGTTGATTACCGTCCATTGAACAAGAAGACCATCAAGAACAAATACCCACTTCCCAACATCAACGAGCTGTTCGAACAACTCAAAGGAGCCCAAGTATTCTCCAAGCTTGATCTCCGTATGGGTTATCATCAGATTCGAATCCGTGAGCAAGATATTCCCAAGACGGCTTTCAGGACAAGCTATGGTTCATACGAATACACTGTCATGTCTTTTGGCCTCGTCAACGCTCCTCCGACGTTCTCTCACATGATGAACTTCATCTTCAACGCCTACACCAATGACTTCGTTTTGGTCTATCTCGATGACATTCTGGTTTTCTTGAAGAACAGGGAAGATCATGCCAAGCACTTGCGTTTGGTACTCGATAAGTTGAGGGAACACAAGTTCTACGCCAAGTTCTCCAAGTGCGAATTTTGGCTCAATGAGGTTCTTTATCTTGGTCATATCATCTCTGCCAAGGGCATTGCCGTGAATCCTGAGAAGGTGTCTGCAATTGTGAATTGGGAACCTCCTCAGAACGTGAAGCAACTCCGTAGCTTCCTCGGTCTCGCAAGTTATTGCCGAAGATTCGTTGAAAACTTTTCTAAGATCGCGAAGCCTCTCTCAAATCTTCTCCAGAAGCACGTCAAGTACATTTGGTCTCCGGAGTGTGACATTGCTTTCAACACTTTGAAAGAGAAATTGATCACCGCTCCAGTTCTGACTCCGCCTGATGAATCCAAGCCGTACGAGGTCTTTTGTGATGCCTCTCTCCAAGGTCTTGGCGCAGTGTTGATGCAAGAGAAGAAAGTTGTTTCTTATACCTCTCGCCAGTTGAAGCCCAATGAGAAGAACTACCCCACTCATGATCTCGAGTTGGCGGCAGTTGTGCATGCTCTTTTGACTTGGAGACATCTCTTATTGGGAAGAAAAGTGGACATTTTCACTGACCACAAGAGTCTCAAGTACATCTTCACTCAGCCTAATCTCAACCTCAGGCAAACTTGATGGGTCGAAAGGATTCAAGAGTATAATCCGAGTATCGAGTATACTCTAGGCAAGGCCAATGTGATTGCTGACGCATTGAGCAGGAAGGCTTATTGCAACAGCCTGATTCTCAAGCCTTATCAACCCGAGCTTTGTGAAGCTTTCCGCAAACTTAATCTACAAGTTGTTCCTCAAGGTTTCCTCGCCAACCTTCAAGTCTCTCCTACCTTGGAAGACCAGATTCGCCAAGCCCAGCTTCTTGATGCTATGGTGAAAAAGGTGAAGATTGGGATTGCCAAGAGTCAACCCAAGTACAAGTGCTACCGCCTTGATGACAAGGATACTCTCTTCTTCGAGGATCGTATTGTTGTACCCAAAGGTGACCTCCGTAAAGTGATCATGAAGGAGGCTCATAATTCTCTCCTCTCCATCCATCCTGGGAGCATGAAGATGTATCAGGACCTCAAGCAAGCTTATTGGTGGACTCGAATGAAGCACGAGATTGCTCAATTCGTGAATGAATGTGATGTCTACAGAAGAGTAAAGGCGGAACACCAAAGGCCAGCTGGTCTCCTTCAACCTCTTGCCATTCCAGAATGGAAGTTTGACCACATTGAAATGGACTTCGTGACTGGGTTTCCAAAGTCCAAGCGTGGCAATAATGCTATATTCGTTGTCATCGACAAACTCACTAAAGTGGCTCACTTTCTGCCTATCAAAGAGTCAATCACTGCAGCTCAATTGGCGGAGCTCTATACCTCTCAAATTGTCTCTCTGCACGGTATTCCACAAGTGATCTCTTCAGACCATGGCAGCATCTTTACCTCCAAGTTTTGGGATTCTTTTCAGAAGGCCATGGGCACCAACATCCGCCTCAGCACAGCTTTCCATCCTCAAACTAGCGGCCAAGTTGAGCGTGTCAACCAGATTCTCGAAGATATGCTCAGGGCTTGCGTGATCTCCTTCGACATGAAGTGGGAGGATTGTCTTCCTTATGCTGAATTCTCCTACAACAACAGTTTTCAAGCAAGTTCGGGCAAGGCCCCATTTGAAATTCTGTATGGCAGGAAGTGTCGTACCCCTCTCAACTGGTCTGAAACCGGTGAACGTCAGCTTTTGGGTAATGACTTAATCACAGAGGCAGAGGAAATGTGCAAAGTCATTCGAGATAACCTCAAAGCAGCCCAATCCCGCCAGAAGAGCTACTATGATAGTAAGCACCGTGATTTGGCTTTCGAGATCGGACATCATGTTTACCTCCGCGTCTCTCCAATGAAAGGTACTCGTCGTTTCAGTATCAAAGGGAAGCTTGCCCCTAGATACGTGGGACCTTTCAAGATTGTCAGCAAGAGAGGCGACCTCGCCTATCAACTCGAGCTTCCTTTAAACTTTGCAAATGTTCATGACATTTTCCATGTCTCTCAGCTTCAGAAGTGCTTCAAGACTCCTGACCGCACCGTCAACTTCAAGGACATTGAGCTCCAAGAAGATCTCTCCTATCATGAGCACCCCGTTGCTATTCTCGAAGAGACTGAACGCAAGACTCGCAACAAGTCAATCAAATTCCTCAAAGTCAAGTGGTCACACCATTCCGACCGTGAAGCTACCTAGGAACGCAAGGATCACCTCCGTTCTGAGTACCCGGCATTCTTTCAGTCCTAGATCTCGGGACGAGATCCTTTCGTAGTGGTGGAGTCTTGTAACACCCCGGATGTAACTTACCCAATATGTACTCCAACTCTTGCCGTTTCCGGCCTTAAGTTATTTTATTTTCTCGGGTTCGGGTTTTTGTCTCCGTGTGTTGTTGTCGTTTTCATGCATCTCATATCATGTCATCATGTGCATTGCATTTGCATACGTGTTCATCTCATGCATTCGAGCATTTTCCCCGTTGTCCGTTTTGCATTCCGGTGCTTCGTTCTCCTCCGGTGGTCATTTCTACCTTTCTTTCGTGTGTGGGGATTAAACATTTCCGGATTGGTCCGAGACTTGCCAAGCGGCCTTGGTTTACTACCGGTAGACCGCCTGTCAAGTTTCGTATCATTTGGACTTCATTTGATACTCCAACGGTCAACCGAGGGACCGAAAAGGCCTCGTGTGTGTTGCAGCCCAACACCCCTCCAAGTTGGACCAAAACCCACCTAAACCCTCTCCATCATCTAGAGCGTTCGATCACGATCGCGTGGCCGAAAACCGCACCTCATTTGGACTCTCCTAGCTCCCTCTATGCCTATATAAAGGCCTCTCCCCGAAAATCCCGGGTCTCTTCCTACCCTAACCCTAGAAATCCTCCTCGCGCCGCGCCGGACATGTCCGCCCGCGTCGGACACCTCTCCGCCGCCGCCCGCAGCCACTCGTAGGCTGCCACGTGGCCCGGCCACCGCCTCAGCCGCCGTAGCCCGCCCGGCCCGCGGGAGGCCCTCCCGGGCCCAGCCGCTGCCTCCCCGCACCGGCTCCTTCCCCGCCCGAGCCGGCAAGCCGCGCCGCCGCCTTCCCTTCGCCGCGCCGCCGCCCGAGCTCATCTCCAGCCGCCGCACCTCCTCGCCACCACCGCCCGATGTCGCCAGCCGCCGCTGCCACCTACGCCAAGCGTCGCCGCCAGGGGGCCCGAGCGCGCCGTCCCGGACTCCTTCGCGTCGCCTCGCTGGAGATCTCGCCGGATCCGGCTTCCCCGACAGCTCCGGCCACCGCCCCTCTTCTCCGGCAAGAGGATCCGGCCGCCTCGGTTCGCGTGCCGCCGGATCGGATCCAGATCCAGCTACAGTAAACCCTAGGTCGATTTCACCTAAGTCCCTTTTCTGCATATTTTTTTGCATGTTCATCGCATCGTAACTCCTCATCCGTAGCTCCGTTTTGGGCATATAGCATATCAAAATGTTCGCCTCAGAGAGTACATCATTTCATTCCATTGCATCATTTTCATTTGAGTTCATATTGATGCCCGAAATGCTGTTAGAAGAGGGCTACTTGAGATAATTGTCAGATCTGCTACTCCATTTAGTTATTTGTCATTTTTGCCATGATTATTGTGTGCATAATATGTCCTGGAGCTCTACATGAGTTTTGTTATATGTTTTGCCATCTTTCCATAGGTGCAACCCATGTATTTTTGTGATGTGTGTGGTGACTAGCACGAGCTTGCAAAGTGAGGCACTTGGCAATGCTGATTTCAGGGACTTAGCATTCCCACTAAGTCCTTGATCTGTTTATCTCATGTTGCCATATGTTCATGTTGTTTTCTAGTGATTCGTGCCTTTTTTGAGGATGATCAGTAAGGATGTTTTGTTAATATTGTAGTGCTCTATCCATCCATGTCTTTCTTTGAAATTATGGAGCACCCTAGCTTGAGTCAATCGAGCTCTACTTTTGCTACTTCGTGAATCTGGGCAGATTGTCTACTTGTTAGCGATTTTGCCGATGATGTTGTAGTTGATCCGTGCATGCTATGTTATTGTTCTTGCCATGTTTGGCTTGAATTTTGTGTATTCTTGATGGGTGTATGCTTAGATTATCATGACTTGCTCCGTAGAGAGTGCATCGAGCTCGTAACCATGCCTACTTGATATGTGTTTTCAGCATGCTCCAGTTTTCACTAAGTCTGAGAACTGATTATGTTTTTGCCATGTTCACATGCTTGCAATTGTATTTTCTGATCCCTTTTGGCTCAAGGTCACTAAGGGACTTTTGTTAAGCTCTTTGAGTAGCTCCATGCCATGCTTTACTTTGCCATGTTCAGGTCCTGTAGCATATAGTTTTGTTGCTCCAAAGTGTGCTATCTGATCTGAAATTCCAGACAAGTGTTAATTTCACTAAGTCTGAGATCTGTTTACCATATGCATTTTTGCCATGCTTGTTTGAACCTGTTAATGGATGAATTGGCCGTAGCTCAGTGCTAGACTTTTGTTAAGCATCATGAATGCATCCCGGCCATGTATTTTTGTGCCATGTTTGAGTGCTGTAGCATGTTCATCTTATTGCATTTAGATGACTACTTGCTGTAAATCGCAAAACGTGGTCATATTTGAATTGCTTGCCATTTCCAAACCGTAGCTCCGATTCCGGCGTTCTTTATATCGTTTTCAAGCGTTTTCATCTCATATTTCCAGTGGCACACTTGGATTTCCAAGTTGAGTCTAGGTTCATGCATCCCTTGTCAAATCTTGCATATGCATCCCGCATCGCATCCCGCATAGCATATCATCTTTGCATCATATTGTTTGAGCCTTGCACGTGGTTGATTGTGTCCTTGTTGCTTGTTTGTCTTGTTTGGGTAGAGCCGGGAGATGAGTTCGCTAACTAGGAGCCCGTTGAGTTTGCTTTCGAGGATCCAGTCAACTCTGACAACTTTGCAGGCAAGATGATCATACCCTCGAAATCACTACTATCTTTGCTATGCTAGATTGCTCGCTCTTTTGATATGCCAATGCTACGATGCCTACCACTTGCTTTCAAGCCTCCCAAATTGCCATGTCAAACCTCTAACCCACCATGTCCTAGCAAACCGTTGATTGGCTATGTTACCGCTTTGCTCAGCCCCTCTTATAGCGTTACTAGTTGTAGGTGAAGATTGGAGACTGTTCCTTGTTGGAACATTATTACCTTGTTGGGATATCATTATTTTATCTTGTTATCTTAATGCATCTATATACTTGGTAAAGGGTGGAAGGCTCGGCCCCTCGCCTAGTGTTTTGTTCCACTCTTGCCGCCCTAGTTTCCGTCATATCGGTGTTATGTTCCCGGATTTTGCGTTCCTTACGCGGTTGGGTTATAATGGGAACCCCTTGATAGTTCGCCTTGATTAAAGCTTTTCCAGCAATGCCCAACCTTGGTTTTACCATTTTCCACCTAGCCTCTTTTCCCTTGGGTTTCCGGAGCCCGAGGGTCATCTTATTTTAGCCCCCCCGGGCCAGTGCTCCTCCGAGTGTTGGTCCAACCGAGCGATGTCCGGGGCTACCAGGGGAAACTCTGGGCTGGCCTACCCGACGTCTTGCTCATCCGATGTGCCCTGAGAACGAGATATGTGCAGCTCCTATTGGGATTTGTCGGCACATCTGGGTGGTGTTGCTGGTCTTGTTTTAACCTGTCGAAGTGTCTTGAAGAACTGAGGTACCGAGTCTGATCGGAACGTCTCGGGAGGAGGTCTATTCCTTCGTTGACCGTGAGAGCTTGTCATGGGCTAAGTTGGGACTCCCCTGTAGGGATTTGAACTTTCGAAAGCCGTGCCCGCGGTTATGGGCAGATGGGAATTTGTTAATGTCCGGTTGTAGATAACTTGAATCTTAACTTAATTAAAATGAATCAACTGAGTGTGTTACCGTGATGGCCTCTTCTCGGCAGAGTCCAGGAAGTGGACACGGTGTTGGAGTAATGTTTGCGCAGGTTGCTCTCTAGTTTCTCGCTCGCGCTTTGCCTCCTCTTCCTGCTCTCTTTTGCGAACAGGGTAGCCACCATATATGCTAGTCGCTTGCTGCAGCTCCACATATTTTACCTTGCCTTACCTATAAGCTTAAATAGTCTTGATCGTGAGGGTGCGAGATTGTTGAGTCCCTGTGGCTCACAGATTACTATTACACCAGATGTAGGGCCTGATGATTCTGCTCCAGGTGACGCGCTTGAGCTCAAGTGGGAGTTCGACGAGGACTCTCAACGATACTATGTTTCCTTTCCTGATGATCAGTAGTGGTGCCCAGTTGGGGGTGATCGGGACCGTGTCGCATGTTGGGTTATCTTTTATTTTGGCGCCGTAGACGGGCCATGAGTGTTTGAATGATGTAATGTTTATTTATGTACTTGATTGACGTGGCGAGTGTAAGCCAACTATGTTATCTCCCCTTTTATTATCTAAATTACATGGGATGTTGTGAAGATTGCCTAACTTGCGACATATGCCTTCAATGCGATTATGCCTCTAAGTCGTGCCTCGACACGTGGGAGATATAATCGCATCGCGGGTGTTACACCGATCGAGTTCGGCCTCTTTTTCTTCGTACATGCACACTCGAGGTGAGTCATGAATTATGTCGCAGGGTAGAACCGCCTCAGTGCAGTACACCATAAAAATGGTGTGTATCCGGTGGCGCGATTCGGCGTGGTCTGCAACCCCCATAGTACGGAGTCGAGCTCCTCTACCCAGTGCGTCTTTGATTCCTTTAAGGACCACACTAATCTGGGTTTAATGCCGCTCATGATAAGACCGTTCGCTCGCTTGACTTGACCGTTAGTTTGCGGGTGATAGACAGAAGCATAATCAAGCTTGATCCCCATGTTGTTGCACCAAAGTTTCACTTCGTCGGCTGTAAAGTTCGTGCCGTTGTCAGTGATGCCACTAAGAATTTTTTCCTATGGGCTCCCCCTTTAAGGGGTCCGACCATATCAAGCCCCCAGACCACAAAGGGCCAAGTAATGGGGATTGTTTGGAGAGCGGTAGGCGGTATATGGCTTTGGTTCGCAAAGAGCTGGCAACCAACGCAATGTTGGACCAGATGCTGCGCATCTGCCCGGGCCGTCGGCCAATAGAAACTTGTACGGAAGGCCTTGCTTACAAGGGCCCGGGCTGCGGCGTGATGGCCGCCGAGTCCGGCATGGATTTCTGCCAAAAGCTTCCGCCCTTCCTCTTCGGAGATGCACCTTTGAAGGACTCCGATAGTGCTTTTCTTATAAAGCTCTCCTTCGTGGACCTTGTAGGCTTTAGATCGCCGCACTATGCAGCGCGCCTCATTTTGGTCCTCGGGTAGTTCCTGCCTAGTTAGGTAGGCCAGGAATGGTTCTGTCCACGGGGCGATGACGACCATTATTACATGGGCTGGAGGTGTTATTTCGATGGCAGAGCCTCCGATTGTGTTAGAGTGCTCGGTATCTGGGGTTGTGGCCGGGTCCGGACTATTGTTGCCGGTGTCCCCTTCCCACACCACGGATGGTTTAAACAGTTTTTCCAGGAAGATGTTAGGTGGGACAGGGTCGCGTTTAGCACCGATACGGGCGAGGATGTCCGTCGCCTGGTTGTTTTCCTGAGCCACATGATGGAATTCGAGCCCCTCGAACCGAGCTGACATTTTGAGGACGGTGTTGCGATATGCCGCCATTTTCGGATCCTTGGCATCAAAGTCTCTATTTATTTGGGATATTACGAGGTTCGAGTCCCCACGCACCTCCAGGCGTTGAATGCCCATGGAAACTGCCATCCGGATACCGTGTAACAGGGCCTCGTATTCGGCTACGTTGTTGGAGTCTGTATATAGTATTTGGAGTACGTTATTGTACTGTATCTCCGGTGGGGGACATCAGGATGACGCCAGCCCCCAGACCAGCCAGCATTTTAGAGTCGTCGAAGTGCGTGATCCAATTGGAGTATGCGTCGTACTCTTTAGGGAGTTCGGCTTCTGTCCATTCGGCTACGAAATCGGCCAGTACTTGCGACTTAATGGCTCGCCGTGGTTTATATGTTATGTCAAATGGGAGGAGCTCGATAGCCCATTTGGAAATCCGGCCCGTGGCATCGCGGTTGTTTATTATATCGTTGAGTGGTACTTCGGAGGCCACCGTAATTAAACACTCTTGAAAGTAGTGTCATAATTTCCGGGATGCCATGAATACCGCGTATGCTATCTTTTGATAATTTGGGTACCGTGATTTGCATGGAGTGAGGACGGTGGACACATAATATACCAGCTTTTGAAGTGGGAATTTATGTCCGTCCATCTCTCGTTCGACGACGAGCACTGCGCTTACAACTTGGTGAGTTGCCGCTATATACAATAGCATTGGTTCGCCAACAGTTGGCGCCGCCAAGATTGGGTTGGTTGCCAGGATGGCTTTTATTTCTTCCAGTCTGGTCGTGGCTGCGTCCGTCCACTCGAGGTGTTCGGTGTGCCGAAGAAGGCAATAAAGGGGGAGTGCCTTTTCTCCTAGTCGGGAGATAAAGCGGCTTAAAGCCGCCACACATCCAGTTAACTTCTGGATTTGCTTGAGGTTAGTTGGGATGGCCAACTGCGATAGAGCCCGGATTTTGGCTGGATTTGCTTCAATTCCTCAGCTGGAGACGATAAAGCCCAGGAGCTTTCCGGCGGGTACGCCGAAAACGCATTTTTCCGGATTGAGCTTAATGTCGTATGTTCGGAGATTGTCGAACGTGAGCCTCAAGTCGTCTATTAAGGAGTCGACGTGTCTGGTTTTAACGACCACATCATCGACGTATTCCTCCACTATTTTGCCGATCTGCTTTTCCAGACATGTCTAAATCATGCGCTGATACGTTGCGCCCGTGTTTTTGAGCCCGAAGGGCATTGTGTTGAAACAGAAGGGGCCGTATGGAGTGATAAATGTCGTTGCGGCTTGGTCGGACTCCGCCATCTTAATTTGGTGTTAACTGGAGTATGCGTCGAGGAAGCACAATGAGTCATGTACTGCAGTAGCGTCGATAATTTGATCGATGCGAGGGAGGGGAAGGGATCCTTTGGACAAGCCTTATTAAGGTCCACGAAGTCGACGCATAGGTGCCAGAATTTGTCCTTCTTTGGCACCATCACCAGGTTTGCTAGCCAGTCTGGATGCTTTATCTCTCTAATGAATCCGACCTCCAGTAATTTGGCTAGCTCCTCTCCCATGGCTTGTCTCTTAGGTTCGAAGAAACACCTGAGAGTCTGCTTGACCGGCTTGAATCCTTTTAGAATGTTAAGGCTGTGCTCGGCCAGCCTGCGTGGGATTCCTGGCATGTCTCAAGGATGCCAGGCAAATATGTCCCAATTCTCGTGCAGGAACTCCCGTAGTGCGGCGTCTACGGCGGGGTTTAGCTGTGTCCCAATGGATGCTGTTTTTGTGGGGTCCGTTGGATGGACTTGGAATTTGGCTATTTCATCTGCTGGTTTAAAGGAGGTGGACTTGGATCTTTTGTCTAGTATCACGTCGTCTCTGTCCACTGTGGAGCGCAGCGCGGTTAATTCCTCTGCCACGAGGGCTTCGGATAATGCCTCGAGGGCCAGTGCGGCTGTTTTGTTCTCGGCGCGGAGTGCTATGTACGGATCACTAGCTACAGTGATGACTCCATTGGGTCCGGGCATTTTGAGCTTCATGTACCCGTAATGCGGTATGGCTTGAAAAATCGTGAATGCCTCCCGCCCTAGAAGGGCGTGGTATCCGCTACTAAACGGGGCCACTTGGAATGTGATTTTTTTGGAACTGTAATTCTCCGGAGTGCCGAATACCACATCTAGTGTGATTTTCCCAGCGCAACGTGCCTCCCGACTGGGGATGATTCCTCGGAAGGTCGTGCTGCTTTGCTCAATACGATTGCTGTCTATTTCCATTATTTGAAGAGTCTCCTCATAAATGAGGTTTAATCCGCTGCCGCCGTCCATGAGTACTTTAGTGAGCCGAAAAAAGCCATCCACAATTGGACTGAGGACCAAAGCGGCTGGTGCTCGGGCTGTTCAGAATTTAGGTTCGTCACTGGCATTGAAAGTGATAGCCGTGTCGCTCCATGGATTTATTGCTGCTACGTGGCAGACTTCGGCAAGGTTGCGGAGTGCTCGCTTACGCCTATTATTTGAGGCGAACGTCTCAAAGACTGTTAATACTTTATTGTTATCCGCGGGAGGGTGTTCTGGGGTGTTTTGGATGAGGAGATCCTCATCGCTCTTGGCCACCTGCCGGAGTACCCAACATGCTCTAAGGCTATGTGTTGGTATGATATCCGTTGTACTATAAATTTTGCAGGGACCGTTAAGCCATCCCTCCAATACGGTTCCACACCCTGTAGTGGGCTTTTGCTTCTTTGTAATTCAGTCGGGCGACTTATGAGAGTGCACCCTTTTAGTTCGGACTGGGGGTTTTGTCAGAGCCGGATTGTCCCAAAGTTGTGTTTGGGTTTTCTAGGCGCTTTCCATAGCACAGTATTTCCGTACTATGGCTGCCAAGTCAGCGAAGTGTGCTATGTCACGGTGACTTATGGCATTAAGGATTCCCTTGTCCGTGCAATTGTTGCAAAAGAACGAAATTGCGTCTTCCTCGCGACAGTCCTTGACCTTGTTCATTACAAGGAGGAATCTGGCCCAATAGTGATGTACGGTCTCTTGGGACGCTTGCCTAATGTGGGAAAGATCGTTTGTATCTGGGTGGGTGGGTGGATTTAAGTCCAGACCTTGACCCAATCTGAGATCTCGGGGCAACGGAGTTTCCGATATTAGAAGTTCGGGCTCCGGGATGTTGCTCTGCGGGTTCGGTATGCGACCTGATTCTAGGTTCAGGGTTAGGGCGATGTCCTCCCGTGAGCGGGTATCCGGCTCGGAGAGCTCGGGAATCCGGACATAGTTCGTCCTCAGGATAGAGGGAGAACCGCCGCGTTGCTCCTCCACCACCGCTATTTGATGGGTGACTGGCGGAGAGTTAATCTCCCTTTGGTCGGGTTTAAGCCCGGTCCGATCGTAGTCCGTAGCGACTCACAGAGTGGCGATGCAATCCAAGAGCTCGTTCAAAGAGGAGAGCTCCATTGGATCCATCTGCTTGGTGAATTTTGAGCCGATGTGGAGGCTATTTTCGATGACCCGAGAAGTCATCCTCGGCGCAACGGCCGAGCGGGCGGTCATGACGAAGCCGCCTAGTCGGAGAGTTTGGCCTACAGCCAGGGCTCCCCCAGAAGTGATGTTGTCCTTGACAACGAGACGAGCCATCCCCCCTTATGATGACGACACAGTGGAACTCTCAATGAAAGCACCAATGTCGGTGTCAAAACCGGCGGATCTCGGGTAGAGGGTCCCTAACTGTGCGTCTAAGGCGGATAGTAACAGGAGGCAGGGGACATGATGTTTACCCAGGTTTGGGCCCTCTTGATGGAGGCAATACCCTACGTCCTGCTCGATTGTTCTTGATGATATGAGTATTACAAGAGTTGATCTACCACGAGATCGTAGAGGCTAAACCCTAGAAGCTAGTCTATGGTATGATTGTATGTTGTCCTACGGACTAAACCCTCTGGTTTATATAGACATCGGAGGGGGCTAGGGTTACACAGAGTCGGTCACAAGGGAGGAGATCTACATATCCGTATTGCATAGCTTGCCTTCCACGCCAAGAAGAGTCCCATCCGGACACGAGACGAAGTCTTCAATCTTGTATCTTCATAGTCCAACAGTCCGGCCAAAGGATATAGTCCGGCTGTCTGAAGACCCCCTAATCCAGGACTCCCTCACCGACCCATTTGGGGTTCATTCCCCATCAGGTTTTTTTGTTTCTCTACCAGTTTTTCATTTTCTTTCACATTTCTTTTTCTTTTTCGTTTTTATTTTCTTTTCTATTTTTTCTATTTACTTTTTCCTTGTTCTTTCTTTTCTTACCCTTTCCCTCTTTTTTCTTCTTAATTTTAACAAGCATCTTTTAAATTTTGTTTTTTTAAAACATGAACATTTTTTGAATTCCTGGACTATTTTGAAATCTTGAACATTTTCAAGCTGGTGAGAATTTAAAAAAATTCAAGGACATTTTTTAAATCATGAACATTTTTGGAATTCAGAATCCTTTTTACAAATTCTTGGATATTTTTTGAAATGGTGAACATGTTTGAAACTCATGAACATTTTCTGAATCGACGAACATTTTTTGAAATTTGGGAATAGTTTTCAATATTCACATACTATTTTATTTTGACGAATTTTCTTTCAAATACATGAATTTTTTCTAATTTACGAACATTTTTTTGAATAAACAAACAATTTTTTAGCCAATTATTTTTCTGTGAAATTTGGGATCTTTTTTGCAATTCGCGAACAATTTTTTTCTGAATAGTTTAAATAAATCATGAACATTCTTTGAATTCACAAAATTCCGTTCAAATCTGGAAAACAATTATAGACGAAATGTTTTCAATAAGCATAATTTTTTTTGAATGACCAAACAATTTTTCAGCATGATGAACAATTTTTAATCCACAAACAATTTACTATTTCCTGGAAGTTTTTTGAAATTTCTAAACTTTTTATAATTTACGGTCATTTTTATGATTTCTCGATCTTTTTTCCATAATTCGTATTTGATTAGATATTGAAACTTTTCTAAAACCTCAAGTGAAAAAAAGAAAAAAAGGAAACAAAAAAGGTAAAAAAATGAGTCGTCCGGCCCCCGCAGGGGCTGGCTGGACAGGGCGCGCTGCGGGAGAGAGGGGTGCGCGCGGCAATTCCTATTTTGGCGCTGCAGATGCCGGTTTGTGGGAGCTCCTTGTCGGCGCTAACAACGCCGATTAGAGAAGCTGGCGCTCGCTAGGCGCGTAACGGGCCGGCCCATTTGTTTTTCCCTTTCTATTCGAAACTGCAAAAAAAATTACATGGGTAGTAGGTTTCGAACAACGGATCTCACGAACCAGATACAGGTGAACAAACCACTATGCCATGGAAAGACCTAGCTTAGATACTTCATTTGCAGGTTTTTATTCTTTCTGCAGCTCGCAAAGCCCACGCAAAACGTTTTTTTTTCTCTTTTTCTGTAACGGTTTTGTTTGCCTTTTTTGCTAAATAGGTGCACTTTTAAAAAAATCAAAGAAACTTTTTCCAAAATGCACGGGCTTTTTAAAAATTTGATAAAATCCAGTTCATCAAATTTGAAGAAAGTTCATCGAATTTGAGGAAATTTCACACAATTAGAAAAAGTTCATCGATTTGGAAAAAAGTTCATCGGAATTGAAAAAGAGTTCATCAAAATTGAAAAAAATTATGAATTTGAAAAAATAGTTCATTAGATTTGAAAGAAAGTTCATCGTATTTGAAAAAGTTCATTGAATTTGGAACTTTTTCATCAAATTTGAAAAATATTTCATCAATTTTTTAAAAATTCAACGCTTTTGAAAAAGTTCATCGGATAAGAAACAAAGTTCATCAATTTAGAAAAAAGGTTTGTCGAATTTTTAAAAACTGCGCATTAAAGAAAACAAAAAAGGATGAGAAAAAAGAAAAAACAAGAAAAAGGAAATAAAACCGAATGAAAGAATGGAATAAATGAGAAAAGCAAAGGAAACTTGCATGAGAGGGTGGATGGCCATATTGTTAGAGCATAGCGCTCGCAGCCGAGGGGTTATGGGTTTGATTCCATTGCTGCCATCCTTTTTTCCCCAGTTTTTACAAAAAAAGCTGAAGGAAATTCGGCCGGCCCAAATTGCGGCAGGGGGCGTCCGCTGTAGGCGCCTGTTAGCAAAAATGCCCTATAACGGGCGCTTGCATCACCAAATAGGGTTTGCCCCGGTTTGTATTATTTTTCGCTAACCGGCGCATGCAACAGCTACTCCCGCGTCTTAGTCGGGTCAGCCCATATTACCTTTTTTCCTGTTTTCTAAACTCTAGATAAACTGCCAAAAAAGCGCACAGGCTAGGATTCGGGTTTATTCTATTCTTGAAACCTTTCGTGCTGTGGATATCCACCAACAGTTATTAGCACTTAGCTGGTGTAGTGGCTAGCCTCTCCGTCTGGAATCGTGAGGCCGCGAGATCGAAACCTAGCCGTGAGTTATTTTTGGCGGCCATTTTTTGTGTTGCTTGTTGCGTGATCATGGGTTGGCCCATATTTTTGGCGGCCTTTTTTGTGTTGCTTGTTGCGTGATCATGGGTTGGCCCATCCAGCCGCTGCTGCGGGCATTAATTTCCTTGCACGGCGCTAAAGGCATGCTATAGGAGGTCCCGTGCGTGTTGTGTCTCCCCCAGTATCCTATTTTGTTAGGACATTCTATATGACGCATTTTGCGTTATACAACTGTGTCGGCCCATTTGCACACAGGCTATAGTGTTTAATGGTTTCATAACATTGTATGAGTTACTATAGATCGTGATTGCTCTAGTTCGCCATTACAATATGACGATATTACTGTAATTCGCAATACTGTAGCTCGTGGTTCAAAAATTTGCAATCAATTTTTTTAGAAAGTATGGACGTACCTTTTAGAAACATTTGAACATTTTTTTAAATTTCAAACCTTTTATCAAAAAGGAAATAAATTTTTATTAAACTTGTTAAAAATTTCAAAGTTTATTTTTCTGCAAAAATAGAACAAAATTTGAAAGCATGAATAATTTTCTTAAAAGTGGAGCAAATTTTGAAATTCCAAACACTTATTGAAATTTGAAAAAAAAGACATTTTGAATTTTTATTGAAAATATGAACGAAAATGGACTAACAAGAACAAAACATTAAAATTCTAAGAATTATTTTTAAAACTGGGAACAAAATCAGAAAAAGTATGAAGAAATTTTTTTAATCTATTTTTAAAGGCGAACAACTTTTGAAATTATGAACAAGTATTTTAATTAGGAAGATTTTTTGAAAAATCTGAATTTACGGTGAAAAAAGAAACACTAAATATGAAGAAAAAAGAAAAAAAAGAAAGAAAACCGAAAAAATCATAAAAATATACTTTGTTCAAGAACCTTCTGGATGGTTGGGCCGACCCATATGAGTCGTTCCTTCTAGGAATGCCCAACACTTTGACGTAGAATGTGGTGGCCGTGCCTCTCGTGGAAGGAAAAAGAACTTTTGTGAGAGGCACGGATTTGCTTCCACGAGAGGCATGGTCATGCCTCTCAGAAACGAAAAAAACGCATTTCCTTTTTTTTCCTCCGCAAGTGGAACAGTCGTGCCTCTTTCAGAAAGGAAAATAATGTTGTCGATTCGGTTTTTTCATCCACTTTTTTTCATGAACAAAAATCAAGTATTATCATCTTTCAGTGAGGAGCTCAACAGCGAAAACGGTTCGAGATTTGAACGCACGGTTTAAGAGATAAAATATTTTGAATAAAAAAATATATGACAAAAGAAAAGAAAAAACTCCCAAGTTACGACTGGTAGCGCACATGCAGTGTGCCACTTGTCGTAACCTAAGGTGGTGGAAGTGACCTTTTCAAAGAGTGCCCATTAATTAGCGATTCCATTTTATTTGATGCGTTTTGAGTCAAATAGGCTCGCTACGAACACAAGGAGCTACTACAGGGCCGACCCATTGGCGGGCCGATGTAATAAAATAAAAAAGGAGTGCCCCAGATGGGAGAGCAACTAGTTAACGAGCGCTTCTTTGGGAGCCTCGCAACGATCAGCACCACTTGGCGCGCTCTCAGCCATTCGCCACATGTCGCGTTCTGGACGCTTCCTTCGGATTTTATTTTTTTAATTTTTTCGTACACGTTTTCGGCTTTTTAAACAGTTTTTTCCAGTTTTTTTCGACGTTTTGGTTTTCCCCCGGTCTTTCTTAGCTTTTCGATCAAAAAAAATTTGCGCGAAAAAACACGTTTTCTTTTTTTTCCTTTCGCGAAATTCACGGTCTTTCTTCCGCGAGAGGCACAATTGTGCTTTATCGAGAATCACGGCCGTGCCTTTCGGAAACGAAAAAAACGCGTTTTCTGTTTTTTTTTTCGCGAGAGTCATGGTTTTGCTTCCGCGAGAGACACGGTTGTGCTTTCGCGAGACTCACGGCCGTGCCTCTCGAAAAAGGAAAAACAAAACATGTTTTTTGTTTTTTTTCTTTCGTGAGAGCCATGGTTTTGCTTCCGCGAGAGGCACGGTTGTGCTTACGCGAAAGTCACGGCCGTGCCTCTCGGAAAGGGAAAAAAATACGCATTTCTGTTTTTTTTCTTTCGCGAGAGTTACGGTTTTGCTTTCGCGAGATGCACGGTTGTGCTGTCGCGAGAGTCACGGCCGTGCCTCTCGGAAACGAAAAAAACGCATTTTCTGTTTTTTTTTCTTTCACGAGAGTCACGGTTTTGCTTCCACGAGAGGCACGGTTGTGATTTTGCGAGAGGCACGGGCGTGCCTCTTTCGGAAAGGGAAAAAAATCGTGCTCCGGGTTTGGTTTTTTCATCCGGTTTTTTCGTCTGTTTTTTTTGTGTGAAAAAAAGTCTGTCAAAACCTATCAACATGGGATCTAGTTTTGAAGATCTTGACGCGAGGAATCCAATGGTGAAAACGGTTCGAGATTTGGATGCACGGTTTAAGAGATAAAATGTTTTGAATAAACAGATCTACGAAAAAAGGGAAAACTCCCAGGCTGCAACAAGTGGCGCGCTGCATGTGCGCCACTTGTCACGACGTGGGATAGTGGAGTGTTCTTTGTAACAAGTACTCCTTAATTAGTGATTTCGTCTAAATGGAATAAAAATCAAGACATCTCGTTGTTGTCTCAAAAGAATCCAAGACATCTCTGTTGCATGTGAGTTGCCAGCCAGTGGAGCCAACAATTATATAAGAACATTGAGGAGTGCCCATTTTTAAGAAATAACGATAGCGGTAGATTCGAACACTTAAAAAAAATTGGACATTTCTTGGAAAATTTAAATATTTATTCAAAAGATAAGTAATGTTTGAAAATCCGACCATTTTCTAAACAAGTAGATTTTTTTGAAATATCATTTTTTTGGAAAAATGTGAATATTTTTTGAAAATCGTGAAGAAGTTTGAAATTCAAGCCTTTTTTGAACAGTGTGAACAAATTTAGGAATTTCTAACTTTTAAAAAAACGGCAAACATTTTTTGTGGTTCTTACCGGTATTTCAACTTCTAAAGAAAATGTGAAGATCTTGAACAATTTTGTAAAAAAGTGAAAATTTCCTTCAAACTTGAAAAATTGAATCTTTTTAACATTTCTGAAAAAGCAAGCAAAATTCAAACAATCTGAAGTTTTTTTGAATATTTGAACTTTTTTGGAAACTATGAATTTACAAAAAGAAGAAAAAAATAGAAGAAACCGATGACAAGTAAAAAACCAACGGAAAAAAAGAAAACTGGTTCAAGAACCTACGGTCCATGTCGATCAGGAGTACGATCGAGAAGACATTGGGCCAAGGGGTAACAAGTTCAGCCGATCAGAGTTACCACCCAATACATCAAAGGTATGGGGGATCTTCAGTAAGTGAGCAAGTGCCTATAGTCGGAATTTACACCCCGTGGCCAACCTACTTCAAGAGTCGGTCATTAGTAAGAAAGGAGTAGTGGGTTGTCCTACAGTCAGATACATCCTACGATACCGTGACCTCGGATCCCAACAAACAGACCGCAAAAATTACATTGAATAGAGCTCTGAAAATATCATTGTATTGAACGTCAGAGAGAGAGAGAGAGCCATCTAGCTACTTTTATGAAGTCGTAGGTCCTGTGGGAACTACTCACACATCATCGTGAAGGCAGCAAGGTTAATGAAGATGGCATCCGCGATCAATTCCCCCTCCCACATAGTACCGGCGAAGGCCTCCACATGGGATTGTTGAAGAACAGAGGCATACGGCGGCGATAAAATTGTTTCGGGTCTCGCTTTGGGGATTTATGGAATCTATAGCACTGGAGTTAGGCCAAACAGAGGCATGTGGGTCCCACAAGCTCAGGTGGTGCGCCCCCAGGGCGCTACCCTTGAGCTTGTCGCCACTAGCAGGTCTTCTAGCCTTCCCCGGCAACTTCTAGGGTCTTTTCTGGTCCAAAAAAAATCATCATAAAGTTTCATCGTGTTTGGACTTCATTTGGTATGGTTTTTCTGTGAAACAAACAAATAGGCAAAAAACAGGAACTGACGCTGGGCACTGAGTTAATAGGTTACTTCCCAAAAATGATATAAAATGGCATATAAGCATATAACGTTGATAATATAATAGCATGAAACAATAAAAAAATTGTATATATGTTGGAGACGTATCAACATCCCCAAGCTTAATTCCTGCTTGTCCTCGAGTAGGTAAATGATAAAAACAGAATTGTTGATGTGAAATGCTACCTAACATGTCTTAACCATGTAATTGTTTTGGGTATGAATGTTGAGAAGAGATGAATTAATAGATATCAAAACAGTAATGTAAAAGAATGCTAGAAAATAATCATTACTTTTGAAAATAAACAATGCTAAAGAATGCTATTCCTACTCATTTAATCTTGTAATCATGGCATAACTCGGTCTTGAACACCCCGGTGTCAAACCAAGCAATTGTATCATACTTTTTCATGAGTCAGTATTTTCACTTCCGCTCAATACATGAGCGTGAGACATGGACCTAGCACTTTGGATGGAAAAGAGAACGATGTTAGGGGTTTATAAGGGAAGACAAAATGTAGAGAAAGTCTTGCATCAACTTGGCAGATTGTAAGGCGATGAAGAGGCCTTCCAATTGATATTAAGCGAGAAGTAGGGATTGCCGTGCAACAGATGCACTAGAGCTATAAGTGTATGAAAGATCGCTATAGAAACTAAGTGGCCGTGCATCCAACTTGCTTGCTCATGGAAACCTCGAGCATTTGAGGAAGCTCATCACAGGGATATGCAAGTCAAGTTCTATAATGTAACAATTCTCACTCGTATATGAAAGTGACAAACCATGGAGACTCTTTATATGAAGAACATGGTGCTACTCTCAAGCACAAGTGTGGTAAAGGATAGTAACATGGCCTCTTCTCTCTTTTTCTTTTCTCTCTCATTTTTTAGAACAATATCAGGAACCTCATCCCCACTTTTTCGACGACTCATCAGTCTCCATCATTCTTTTCCTTAGTGGACAATGCTCTAATAATGATGTTTATCACGCTTCTATTTACTTACAACTCAATAAACTGAACGATATGACTACATATTAATTCCTCTCACATTTTTTCAGGATGTGCAATGATCTAGCATAACATGTATAACAATGATGAATGGTGGCTGTGCCACAAATATCATGCTAGCTCTATATGATCATGCAATGCCGAATGACAATGAATGCTCAAGTCATGTGAATAGTAATGGTGGGAGTTGCATGGCAATATATCTTGGAATGGCTATGGAAATGCCATGATAGGTAGGTATGGTGGCTGTTTGGAGGAAGGATACAATAAGGCTTGTGTGTGTAGGTTAAAAAAAGGCTTGTGTGTGATAGAGCATATCATATCACTGGATTTTGATGCACCGGTGAAGTTTGCACCAAGTCTTGAGGTGAGAACAGGCAATGCACAATACCGAAGAGGCTAGCAAAATATGGATAGGCAGAGGTGCTTACAGTCCACAAACTCACATTTGTCACAGAGAACTAAAATACTTATTGTGAAAGTTTATTAGCTCTCAAAGAAAATTACTACTCGCATGCCCCTAGGGAGGAGGTTGGTAGGAGTTAACCATCGCGCGCCCCCGATCTGGACAACACAAAGCATATCAATCAAGGATAATTTACGCTCCAACTTCCCCGCTATGTCAATGCTGACACTTTATTGAAATAGTAAATCACAAACCTTAACACTGATATTTTTACTAACTAATTCATATCAACTAGTAAACCTTCATATTGTAACTTCAATATCGTTGATAATACCAATCACATTTAATGATCTACATGAAAGTTTTTATTATACCACTCTTGTATACCTATCATTTTCGGACTAAACATATAACTTATGCAAATTACCACTACCTATTCAACTCTCAACAAGATATATGAGAAGCATGAGAGTGCAAATGATTTCTGTAAAATATAAGTATGGTCATGCTCGAAGGATATAAGTGAAGGACATGAGCAAATTGCCTTAACGCAAAGGATATAAGTGAAGCATAATGAGCACCCTAATAAATTGTGATGAATGTGTGTCTCTCATAATTGGTGTGATCAGTAAACAGTGATTGTGCAAAAAGCAAACAAAATAAAACTATAACACACGACGCTCTAAGCAAAACCCATATCATTGGATGAATAAAAATATAGCTCCGAGTAATATTACCGATAGATTGGAGACGAAAGAGGGGACGCCTTCTGGGGCATCCCCAAGCTTAGATGCTTGGATCTTTCTTGAATATTACCTTGGGGTGCCTTGGGCATCCCCAAGCTTAGGGTCTTGCCGCCCCTTATTCTTTCATCCATCGTCATCTCACCCAAAACTTGAAAACTTCAATCACACAAAACTCAACAAAACCTCATGAGAGCCATTAGTATAATAAAACAATCATTCACTTGGGTACTGCACAACTGCTATAAATAGATTGATAATTGTTCTTGCATAATACCTACTATACTCTAATATTTCCATGACTTATGTCCCCCGATACAATCCATAGAATCATCAAAACAAAGCACATTATGCAATAAAACATAATTTGTCTAAACAGAATAGTACGTAATGAATGGATTTTTTCCGTACGTCTGTAACTCCATTTTTTGCAAAATTAGGAAATCCTAAACAATTTGTAATCCAATACTATGCAAAAATTTCAGGATTTTATGATGCTTCGATAATAAATGACAATTCAAATACTGGGCGCAAAAGTTTCTATTTTTGCACAAGATCAAATTAACTATCATCTAAATCATCCGAAAGGCTTTACTTGGCAAAAAAAACTCATAATAAAAGATACAAACATAACCATTACAGTAGCAATAACCATGTTGACTAAAAACAATAAAACGAAAGCAAAAAGATAACTATCGGGTTGCCTGCCAACAAGCGCTATTGTTTAATGCCCCTAGCTAGGCATAATGCATAATTCGAAGTATTATCATATTTCAAAGTAATACCGTAGGTGGATCTCATAATAGATTCATATGGCAGTTTAATTCTCTTTCTTGGGAAGTGTTCCATCCCTTTCTTTAATGGAAATTGGAACCGTATATTCCCTTCTTTCATATCAATTATTGCACATGTGTTTTTTAAAATGGGCTACCAAGTATTATGGGACAAGATGGATTACATTCAATATCAAGCACAATGAAATCCGCGGGTACGTGATAACCCACAAGTATAGGGGATCGCAACTGTTTTTGAGGGTAGAGTATTCAACCCAAATTTATTGATACGACACAAGGGCAGCCAAAGAATATTTGCAAGTATTAGCAGTTGAATTGTCAATTCAACCACAAGGGGAGCCAAAGAATATTTGCAAGTATTAGCAGTTGAGTTGCCAATTCAACCACACCTAGAGAACTAAATATCCGCAACAAAGTGATGAGTAGCACAGTAGTATGATAATTTGGTAGCGATAGCAACAATAACGGTAACAATAACAATAATATTTTGTAGCAATTGTAAAAACAACAACAACAACAACAACAACAACAATAGTAGTAGCTTAGCAAAGACCAATATAGGAAAAAGTCGTAGGCATTGTATCGGTCATGGATAATTATGTTGGATGACATTCATCATGTAGCAATTATAACCTAGGGCAACACAGAACTAGCTCTAGTTCATCAATGTAATGTCATGTATTTTGTATACAGTCATATGTGCTTGCGAGAAGTACTTGCATGTCATGTTTTGTCCTACCCTCCCATGGCAGCAGGGTCCATAAGGAAACTAAGGGATATTAAGGCCTTCTTTTAATAGAGAACCGGAACAAAGCATTAACACATAGTGAATACATGAACTCATCAATCTACGGTAATCACCGGAAAGAATCCCAATTATTGTCACATTGGGGTATGCGGGTCATAACACGTAATAGGTGTGTATAACTTGCAAGATAGGATCAAGAACACAAATATATTCATGAAAACATAAAGGTTTCAGATCTGAAATCATGGCACTTGGGCCCTAGTGACAAGCATTAAGCATAGCAAAGTCATAGCAACATCAATCTTAGAACATAGTGGATACTAGGGATCAAGCCCTAACAAAACTAACTCGATTACATGATAAATCTCATCCAACCCATCACCATCTAGCAATCCTATGAAGGAATTACTCAATCCCGATGGTGAGCATCATGAAATTGGTGATGGAGGATGGTTGATGATGACGATGGCGACGAACCCCCCGCTCTGGAGCCCCGAATGAACTCCAGATCTGCCCTCCCGATAAAGAACATGAGGTGGCGGTGGCTCCGTATCATAAAAAGCGATGAAATTTCCTCTCTTATTTTTTCTCTCGAAAAAGGGAATTTATAGGCTTGAGATTATAGTCTGCGGAGCCTCATGGGCTGCAGGTGGCCCCCGTCCAGTGGGTAATTGCTCCAATATTTTTTATTTATTCCATAAAAAATCTGTAAAAAGTTTTGTACAATTTTGAGAACTTTTATTTTTGCACAAAAACAACACCATGGTAGTTCTACTGAAAACAACGTCAGTCCGGGTTAGTATTATTCAAATCAAGCAAATTAGAGTCCAAAACAAGAGCAAAAGTGTTTGGAAAAGTAGATAAGATAGAGATGTATCAGTACATAATTCCTGTTAGAAAGTATGAGCACATCATTAAGTCTACCCAATGGTTTTTTAATCATAGAATCCGCCAAATGCAAGTTGAGGGAACATTCATCCATATTAATGAGACCCAGTACATCACATAAAGATTTTGCTATAGTAGAAACACTAGATCCTAGATTACACAAAGCATTAAATTCATAATCTTTAATTTTAACTTTAATTGTTGGTTCCCATTGATCATGTAATTTTCCTGGTATAGAGACTCCTAGTTCAAGTTTATCTTCATGAGATTTAACAAGAGCTTCCACAATGTGTTTAGTAAAAGCTTTGTTTTGGCAATAAGAATTAGGTGAATTTATCATGGATTGCAACGAGGAAATACATGCTATTAAAGAACAACTATCACAAAATTAAAGTCCTTGTAATCCAAAGTAGTGGGCACATCACTATCTAAAGTTTTAACCTCTTCAAACCCACTTTTAATATTTTTAGCATTATCATCATCACCCTCCAAATTATCGGGACGCCTCCTAATTAAAGTTGACTCATCTCCACTCCCTTTATCATCAAGTGTTATATTACTAAATAAATATTCAATAGGTGTCACACCAATCATTTTAACTTCTTCATCATTACTATCAAGAAAACCGGATGTGAAAGCCTTTTCTACAAATTCATGTCTAGGTCTCAACTTTTCTGTTCTTTTCCTACTTTCATCAATGGTGACTCAGATAGCTTTTAAGGATTCAAATATTTCATCTTTATTATGTGGATTTTTTTAATTTTAAGAGTATCCACAACATGCACAAGCCTATCCATGTTTTTAGACATATCATCAACTTTCCTTAATTTTTCTTCAACCATAGTCTTGAAAGTATTTTGAGAACTAATAATTTCTTTAATATCGTTCTCTAGTTCAGTAGGTATACTATTATTATATGAATTACCATAGCTATTAGCATAATTATTAGAGGGGTTACCGGGATATGGTATAGGATTGTTGAAATTCCCTCTATAAGCATTATTATTGAAATTATTCTTCAAATAAAATTCACATCAATAGCATCACTATTTTGCTCAATCAAACTAGACAATGGAATATCGGTTGGACCAATTTTGAGCATTTTTACTAGCAAGCATAGTCATGATAGCATCAATTTTCACACTCAATGTAGATACTTCCGCAACAGAATGTACCTTCTTACGGTCTTACCAGTTGGAGATAGAATTTCTCAACAAAATTTACCTTGTTAGCAGTTGAAGCTTTGTTAGGTGTGCCATTGGGAGTAATTTACCATCATGTTGTTGAGAAGCTTCGTGGCCTCTCCAAGTGTTATTCGCATAAATGTTCCACCTGCAGTTGAGTCTAGAAGATTTCTCAATAGTAAGTTTAGTCCCGCATAAAAAGTTTGCACTATCATCCATAAACTTAATCCATCCATGGGACAATTTTTAATCATTAATTTCATTCTCACCCAAGATTGTGTAACATGTTCTTGCTCATGTTTAAAATTCATAATTTGATTTCTAAGAGGAAAATATTTAGCAATATAGGCATCTTTACACGTGTTCCATTAATCAATATTATTTTTAGGTAAAGATGAAAACCATGGGTTAGCTCAATCTCTAAGAGAGAAAGGAAATAATTTCAGTTTCACAATATCATTATCCAAATCTTTCATTTTTTGCATATCAGATAATTCAACGAAAGTATTAAGATGGGATGTAACATCTTCATTAGGATTTCCAGCAAATTGATCTTTCATAATGAGATTTAACAATGAAACTTTTATATCATAAGACTCCGCCCTAGTGGTGAGAGGTGCAATTGGTGTACTATTAAAATCATTATTATTAGTATTTGAGAAATCACACAACTTAGTATTTTCTTGAGTAGACATAATGGCGACTCAAGCAAGGATAACACACAAGGTAATTTTGGTTTATTTTTAGAAGTAGAGGGGGATGAAAAAGAGAAGCAAATAAAAGACAAAAGGGGAAAAAGTATAATAAGTAAAATGTGTGTGAAGGAACCTGTAGGTGTTTGGTGAAGCCTCCCTGGCAACGGCGCCAGAAATTCTTTCGCTACTTGTGATAGGCGTTGGGATTTCCCCGAAGAGGAACGATGATGTAGTATTGTAGCAGAAAATATTTCCCTCAGTTAGGAAACAAGGTTTATCAAAACAGTAGGAGACGCCACACAAACACTGTAAATAGTACCTACACACAAAGCAAGTACTTGCACCCAACGGGGGCAAGAGGGTTGTCAATCCCCTTGTGCTCCTTAATTGCAAGGATTAAATCTAATAGTGGTAGATAGATAAATAAAAGGAAAATAAAAGTAAATAAATTGCAAAAACTATTTTTAGGTTTTAGTAAATATAAAGTGGATGGACCGGGGAGCACAGCGTTCACTAGAGGCATCTCTCTCATGAGCATAGTACGTTAGGTAAACAAATTACTATTGGGAAATTGATAGTATAGCGCATAATTATGATTATTCTTTATGGCATGATCAATATATAGGCACTTTGTCTATGAAACCATTAATCTTACTAAATCTTCTATTATTACTCCACCCCTTGGCTGCTATCCAGCATGCATCCCAAGGCATTAAGTTCATAACAAACAGAGTAATGCTTGAAGCATGATGACATAATGTAGACAAAGCAAGACCAAATAATATGTTCGAGCCCCATTGTTTTACCCTTAGTAGCAAAAATACAAGTACGTGCCTTGCAACTCCTCCTGTCACAGAGTAAGGACACTGCAAGATTGAACCTACTACCAAGCACTTCTCCCACTAAAGATAAATCAATCTAATTGTCCAAAGAAGATGGATAGATCGGTGAGAAATACAAGGCTACAAAATCACACATAATAAATCTCAGAAAATACTATTACTTTCAATGAATAATCTGATCATAAACCAATGATAACCCACAAGTATAGGGGATCACAACAGTTTTCGAGGGTAGAGTAGTCAACCCAAATTTATAGATTCGACACAAGGGGAGCCAAAGAATATTTGTAAGTATTAGTAACTGAGTTGTCAATTCAGTCACGCCTGGAGATTAATTATCTGCAACAAAGTGAACAGTAGCATAGTAATATGATAGTTTTGGTAGTAGTAGCAATAGCAATAGCAATGGTAACAGTGATAGCAATAATTTTTTAGCAAGTGTATAGTAGAGATAGTAGTGGTAACTTAGCAAGAACAATATGATAGAAATTCGTAGGCATTGGATCGACGATTTGTTGGATGATATTCATCATGTGACAGTCATAACCTAGGGCGATACAGCACTAGCTCCAGTTCATAAATACAATATAGGCATGCATTCCATAAATAGTCATACGTGCTTATGGAAAGAACTTGCATGGCATCTTTTGTCCTACCCTCCCATGGTAGCGCGGTCCTATTGGAAACTAAGGGATATTAAGGCCTCCTTTTAATAGAGAAGCGGAACAAAGCATTAACACACGGTAAATACATGAACTTCTCAAACTACGGTCATCACCGGGAGTGGTCCCGACTATTGTCACTCCGGGGTTGCCGGATCATAACACGTAGTAGGTGACTATAACTTGCAAGATCACATCTAGAACATGGATATAATGGTGATAACATAAATGGTTCAGATCTGAAATCATGGCACCCGGGCCCAAAGTGACAAGCATTAAGCATGGCAAAGTCATAGCAACTTCAATCTCAGAACATAGTGGATACTAGGGATCAAGCCCTAACAAAACTAACTAGATTACATGATGAATCTCATCCAACTCCTCATCGACCAGCGAGCCTATGAAGGAATTACTCACACCCGGTGGGGAGCATCATGGAATTGGCGATGGAGAAGGGTTGGTGATGATGAAGATCGAAGATCCCCCTCTCCAGAGCCCCAAACGGACTCCAGATCTGACCTCCCGATGAAGAACAGGAGGTGACGGCGGCTCCGTCTCGTGGAATGCGATAATTCTTTCTCCCTGATTTTTTTGGAAATATGGGATTTTATAGCATCGGTTTCAGGGTCTGCGGGGCCACTAGGTAGGGACAACCCACCTGGGTGCAC
>NC_041384.1:234350700-234461458 GCF_002162155.2 Triticum dicoccoides | reverse complement strand
GTTGTGCCCACCCAGGTGCCCCCTCCGGTGGTTGTTGGCTCTAGAAATTCTCTTTTATTGTATAAAAAATCCTCGCAAAGTTTCGTTCCATTCCGAGAACTTTTATTTCTGCACAAAACAACACCATGGTAGTTGTGCTGAAAATAGCGTTAGTCCGGGGTTAGTATCATTCAAATCATGCAAATTAGAGTCCAAAACAAGAGGAAAAGCATTAGGAAAAGTAGATACATTGGAGACGTATCGACTCCCCCAAGCTTAAGCCTTCGCTTGTCCTCAAGCAATTCTGTTGACAAACTGAAAGTGAAAAAGGAAAACTTTTACGAACTCTTTTGCTCTTGTTTGCATAACTAAGCTTAAACATCACCCAGGTTTTCAACCAACATTATAACTAACCATAATGACAATAACTCTTAAAAAATTTATTAACTCATATCAATGACATAATCACCTAGCGAGCAATAATAAGATATCTCAAGCAGCAACACGTTGTCAAAACAACCATGATATAATATGACAATAGTGGTATCTCACTAGACCTTTCTGAGACCGCAAAACATAAATACAGAGCACCTCCAAAGTTCAAGCAGCGACTAAACATTGTAATTCATGGTAGAAAAGATCCAGTCATGATGCACCCAACATTAGCTACACAGAATGCATCAGCATGACAGCAGTGCTCTCATGTTCTGGCGCTTATTTTAGAAGGTGATGACACAACATAAAAGTAAATAGATAGTCCCTTCGTAGAGGGAAGCAGTGATTTGCAGAGGTGCCAGAGCTCAAGTTTTTAAAATAGAGGTAAATGAAATTTTGAGACATGAATCCTTCTTGTTTACTTCACGACCATCAGTTATCAACATATTCCATGCTAAGCATGCCAGTGGCGGTTCCCACGCGATAAAGTAAAGGTTATGACTCCGTTTGGAGTTTTTGTTTGATTATTTGTAAGCTTTTTTCTGTTTGCAGTTTGGGACTGGGCATCCCTATTACCACCCTTTTCTTGTGTAGTGGCAAGTGAATAAACACTCAACTTGAGAATAACCCGCTTAGCATGGAAGATACCGACTACCTCCTATCGTTCCATGAACGATACATGCAGACAAAAATGATATTTATTTGAAGTTTTTAGAGGTTTCACGTGCAAATTTACTTAGGACGGCGGGGTAATAGCGCATATAGGTAGGTATGGTGGACTCATCTGGAATAACTTGGGTTCAAGGTTTTTGATGTACAAGCATAATTCCCACTTAGTACAGGCGAAGGCTAGGAAATAGGTTGAGAAGCGGCTAGCTAGAGGGCAACAACGTTCATGAACATGCACTATGCATAAGTAACATTGGACACTAGCATGAGTTGGATATGAACACCATGAATATAAATATCATATAGGCTATGTTGGTTTTGATTCAACTACATGCATGAACATGTGCCAAGTCAAGCCACTCGAACATTCAGAGGAGGATACCATATCATCATACTACATCACAATCATTTTAACACAATATTGGCATCCAAGATAAATCATTATCCACTCCTAGCTACTTATGCATGGCATGAGAAACTATAATCTCTAATTGTCATTGAAAACATGTTTAATCATAACGGGCTGAATCATGGATACTAGGTTAAACATATTTACAAAACAGAACAAGTCGAGTTCATACCCGTTTCTCTCTGCCACAGCCAGTTCATCGAATATCGTCATTATTGCCTTTCACTTGCACGACCGAACGATATGAAAATAATAATAGTGCAAGAGTGCCATGGACTGAGCTGGAATCTGCAAACATTTTATTCAACAGGAGAAGACTAGGTAAAATCGGCTCTTTGTTAGATCAACAATAATGCATATGAGAGCCACTCAACATTTTCATCATGGTCTTCTCCTTGGTAGGACTCAACAAAAAGAAAAGAAACTCAGAGAAACACACTGAAATATTTTTGGAGTTTTGGGTTTTCTTGAACAAGCAAATAAAAGGGAAAAGCAAAAACGAGAAAAACTATTTACACGGGAAAGCTCCCAACAAGCAAAAGAAGAACAAGGAAATCTTTTTGGGTTTTGTTTTTAGCGCTATAGCTAAGTACTCTAGAAAGAAAAATAAAAAAGAAGCAGGAAATATTTTTGGATTTTCTCAAAGTTTTTCAAACACACAAGAAGAAAGCGAGAAAATAAATCTAACATGGATAATACAATGAAAATGTGTGGACACCGACAAATAAAATAAGTGAACATGAATATAATGTCAGTGGAAATACGTACTCCCCCAAGCTTAGGCTTTTGGCCTAACTTGGTAATTAGTCAATAGTCGAACTGCTGAGGAGCGGGCACCCATGGATCCCACTGCTGAGGTACCTCCTCTGCTGTAGCCTAGTTGTTCCGGTAGGCAATGATATCTGCATGCATAATCCTGTATCCACCCCTGGCCATAGGATCAAACAAAGCAGGTGCAGATAATGGATTAATATCATGAGTTCTCACACTAAAAACCAGGTTATACAGAATAAGGATGTTAGGATAATCGGTAGCAATAAACTGGTGGTGTTCCATGGCCACAAGATCTAGGTAAACCTTGGGCAAAGGATAATCATGCAGGCGTATCTCAACATTAAAGTGATCCGCCAAACAAGTAGCATAAATTCCACCATGTATTTTACCCTTAGACTTATTATGGTGAAGGAGACGTGCCACAATAACTCCCAAGATATAAGTGTTGTCGCCCTCTAGTGCACGACATAAAATAGCAAGCTCTAGGGCACTGAGTGCACCCACCTTTTCTCTAGCAAGCAAACATTTTGCAATGAAAAGAGTGAAATAATGAACAATAGGAAAATGCAAGCCAGCGGCGGTGATACTCGACACTCCTCTCTCATCACCCACTGTCAGAGTACGATAAAATCCCTCAAACTCCGTAGGCCTAGGCTCTACTAAACTACCATCAGAAGGAAGAAAGCATATTTCACAGAACTCAGTAAGTGATATCTCATGGGGTTCATCGTATAAATTAAAATGCACCTCAGGAGGATCATTCCTAGGAAGGAAATTAAAACTTTGCACAAAGGTCTTTGTGAGGATGATGATGTTCACATTCAGCTGCGGTGAAGTCGGTGAGGCTGGCATTAGCAGCATATTGTGCAAACTCTTGAAGGATTCCAGCCCCTTCCATGAACAGGGTATGCGGCCATTTGCACGGCCGTACTTCCGCCAATCTCCGGGTATGAAGATCACTATCAGACGACTCCCCAGCAACTCCCTTGGAGCTCTTCTTGGAAGCAAACTTCCTAAAGATATTCATCTTTTTCCTATGAACAAAATTCTAAAAAATTTAGTCCACAAAATTTTCTCAACAAAACTTTACAAGATTGATAGCAACTACTCATAGGGATACATAGAGGCCATAGCAAGCATTCAAACTACTTAGAAATCTAAGAATTCAACATGCAATCTCATCTACATCAGCACCAAGAGTAGCTAATTATTCAAAATATAAACCTCTAAAACAAAAACTAATTTGACAAACGGAGGAGTCACATACCAAGCAACAATCTCCCAAAACAGTTTTGGAAGCGGAGCTTCGAGCAAAGATATCGAAATCCGCGGGTTTGAGAGCAAGAACACGAGAGAGAGAGAGAGAGAGAGAGAGAGAGCAATGGAGATTTTTTTTCTATAGGTAGGTGATGGTGTGGTATGAAGAGATAAGTGAGGGGGCCAACATGGGGACCACAACCCACCAGGGCGCGCTCGGGGGGTCCTAGCACGCCCAGGTGGGTTGTGCCCACCTGGTGCACCTCCCTCTGATGTTATTTGCACCAAAAATTCTTAAATATTCAGAATAAAATCGTATTAGCTTTTCAGGGCATTCTGAGATCTTCTATTTTTGGGTCATTTTTTATTTCATGGTAAATTCAAAAAACAGACAAAACATGGCATTTTATTTTATTTAACTAATAAAAAGGTAGGGGCAGAAGGTAGTGCTCACTAAATTCATCAACTTCATACCTCTCAAAAATGATCCCTTAATAAGGTTGATCAGGTCTTATTAACAACCACTTTTGATTAGCATAAAACCGAAGACTTTCGTAAATCACTAAGTTACCTCAACGGGGATATGAATATCCCCAACTATAAGTATTTCATATTTCTTTTTGACAGTAGGTAGAGGTAGTTGAAAACTTCCAATAGTGATTGTCGGAGATTTTTCAATAACATTAATACCATTCACTTGGAATTATTTCTTCAGAAAGTGCACCGTATGTTCATTACCATTGATATGAAAAGTGACCTTGCTTTTGTTGCAATCAATAACAACCCCCACAGTATTCAAGAAGGGTCTACCAAGGATAATCGACATGTTCTCGTCCTCGGGCATCTCAAGTATAACAAAGTCAGTCAAAATAGTAACATTAGCAACAACAACGGGCACATCCTCACAAATACCGATAGGTATGGCAGTAGATTTGTCAGCTATTTGCAAAGATATTTCAGTAGGTGTGAGTTTATTCAAATCAAGTCTTTTATATAAAGAGAAAGGCATAACACTAACACCAGCTCCCAAGTCACATAAAGAAGTTTTCACATAATTACATTTGATGGAGCAAGGTATAGTTGGTATTCCCGGATCTCCGAGTTTTTTAGGCACTCCATCTTTAAAAGTATAATTAGCAAGCATAGTGGAGATTTCAACTTCCGGTATTCTTCTCTTATTGGTGATGATGTCTTTCATATACTTTGCATAAGGAGGCATTTTAAGGATATCAGTCAAGCAAGTACGCAGAAAGACTAGCCTCAGCATTTCAGCAAAGTGTTCAAATTCTTCATCATATTTCTTTCTAGTTGACTTAGGTGGAAAGGGCATAGGTCTTTGAACCCATAGTTCTCTTTCCTTACCGTGTTTTCTAGCAACAAAGTCTCTTTTATAATATCTTTTATTTTTAGGTTGTGGGTTATGAAGATCAACTGCAGGTTCTATCTCAACATCATTGTCTCGTTCTTCATTATTTGGTTGAGTGTCTTCATGAACCTCATCATTAACTTTTTCATTATCAGAAGGTGAGTGTTCACTACCAGGTTGAGTTTTAGCATCAGAGATAGAGACTTCATTATCAGGAGGTTTTTCTACTTCAGGTTCACTAAAGGCATGCAAAGTCCTATCATTTTTCTTCTTGTTTTTCTCTTTAGGAGGAGTACGTGCATTAGTGTTAGATCTTTGAGAGTCTTGTTCAATTCTTTTTGGGTGTCCCTCAGGATAAAGTGGTTCCTGAGTCATTTTACCTCCTCTAGTTGCTACTCTAACAGCAAAGTCATGTATGTTATTGTTCATTTCATCTAGCAACTCTCTTTGAGATTTAGCAACTTGTTCTAACTGGGTTTGAACCATAGAAGCATGTTTTCCCACACCTCTAACATCATTTGAGATTCTAAATAACAAGTCAGTCCAGCGAGATATCATACCAGAATTGTATTTCAATAATTTCATAAAATTTGCAATTAAGTGATCTTGTTTTCTAATATAATTTTCAAACTCATAAAGGGATTGGCTAGGGTGCATATTGTGAGGATTATCATTATCATTGAATTTCATTAGATAATTTACCTCTACCACCTTAGGAGGTGGAGGTCTATCAAGCCCATGTATTTCTTCAATAGGAGGTAAATTTTTGACATCCTCAACTTTAATACCTTTTTCCTTCATAGATTTCTTTGCCTTTTGCATATCTTCAGGACTGAGATATAATATACCCCTCTTCTTCGGAGTGGGTTTAGGCAGTGGTTCAGGAAGAGTCCAATCATCAAAAAAATTCAATATGTTATTCAATAATTCTTCAGCTTTACCAATAGTTTGTTCACTGAAAATACAACCAACACAACTATCTAGGAAATCCCTAGAAGCATCGGTTAGTCCATTATAGAAGATATCAAGTATTTCATTTTTCTTAAGAGGATGATCAGGCAAAGCATTAAGCAATTGGAGAAGTCTCCCCAAGCTTGTGGGAGACTCTCTTCTTTGATTTCCACAAAGTTAAATATTTCCTGCAGGGCAACTTGTTTCTTATGAGCAGGGAAATATTTTTCAGAGAAGTAATAAATCATATCCTGGGGACTACACACACAACCAGGAGCAAGAGTATTTTACCAAGCTTTAGCATCACACTTTAATGAGAACGAAAATAACTTGAGAATATAGTAATAGCGAGTTTTCTCATCATTAGTAAAAAGGGTGGCTATGTCATTTAACTTAGTAAGATGTGTCAAAACAGTTTCAGTTTCAAAACCATTGGAAAGGATCAGATTCAACCAAAGTAATTAACTCTGGGTCGACAGAGAATTCATAATCCTTGTCATCCATAAAGATAGGTGAAGTAGCAAACTTAGGATCATATTGCATTCTGGCATTCAAGGATTTTTCTTTATATTTGCATCATGATGGCTTCACTGCATCATGATGCTGCACCAGGCTCGTCTGCACCACCCAACACCAACGTCGACCCTGCTGCTCCAACATAGTTACCACCTGAGAGTGAGTAGACACTCTATGTCTTCAAGCCTTTTTGGTCCTTACTGAAAAAAGGGGGAGAAGCATATGAGTTGATAGTCTTCAAGCAGGTCCATATGGGTAGGTTGCCTATTTTTTCTAAGTCTTACAACTCTTGTTCTTGAAACTTTTGGCTTTTGAGTTGTAACACTTAAACTTGATGGTCGTCTGCCACTTTTCTCTGCTACTCTATGATGCGATGATAAATTCCGCAAGAAGTCATTCTACAGACGCCCATTTCTCATTATGCATTTCATTATCTTTATTATTCTTATGTATGCATGATGAATTGTCTTCATGTGTCAAAGAGGATCTCCACAAAGTAAAACCTGCCATGTGCATTTGCATTCAAAAGAAAACTACTTATATGCACATTGATTGCTCTCTGACTATAGCGCCAGAAAAGCTCGTGTCTGCTAGGACTACGTTGGTATTTCCCCAAAGAGGAAGGGATGATGCAGCACATCGATGGCAGGTATTTCCCTTAGTGAAGAAACCAAGGTTATCGAACCAGTAGGAGAACCAAGCAACACAACGTAAACATCACCTGCACACAAATAACAACACCTCGCAACCCGACGTGTTAAAGGGGTTGACAATCCCTTTCGGGTAACGATGCTAGAAAATTGTAGTTGATTGAAATAATAGATTGCAAATAAAATAAAGTGCAGAAAAATATTTTTGTATTTTTGGTTTAATAGATCTGAATAAAAATGCAAAGGAAAAGTAGATCGCAAGCAAATATATGAGGAAGAAGACCCGGGGGCCATAGGTTTCACCAGTGGCTTCTCTCGAGAAAGATAGCGAACGGTGGGTAAACAAATTACTGTTGGGAAATTGATAGAACCTCAAATAATTATGATGATATCCAGGCAATGAACATTACATAGGCATCACGTCCAACATTAGAAGACCGGCTCCTGCCTGCATCTACTACTATTACTCCACACATCGACCGCTATCCAGCATGCATCTAGTGTATTAAGTTCGTGGAAAAACGGAGTAATGCAATAAGAACGATGGCATGATGTAGACAAGATCCATTTATCTATTGCGTAGATATAGATCCCATCTTTTTATCGTTAGTAGCAACGATACATACATGTCAGTTCCCTTTCTGTCACTGGGATCAAGCACCGTAAGATAGAACCCACTACTGGGCACCTCTTCCCATTGCAAGATAAATAGATCAAGCTGGCCAAACAAAACCCAAATATCAGAGAATAAATACGAGGCTATAAGAGATCATGCGTATAAGAGATCGAAGAAACTCAAATAACTTTCATGGATATAAAAAGATATGACTGATCATAAACTCAAAGTTCATCAGATCCCAACAAACACACCACAAAAAGAGTTACATCATATGGATCTCCAAGAGACCATTGTATTGAGAATCAAGAGATAGAGATGAAGCCATCTAGCTACTAACTATGGACCCGAAGGTCTACAAAGAACTACTCACGCATCATCGGAGAGGCACCGATGGAGGTGGTGAACCCCATCCGAGATGGTGTCTAGATTGGATCTGGCTCAACATGTTCCTTCTGGTTCATAAAAAATCTCCATAAAGTTTCATAGCATTTGGACTCCATCTGATATTGATTTTCTGCGATGTAAAAAACACGAAAAAAACAGGAACTGGCACTGGGCACTATGTCAATAGGTTAGTACCAAAAATGATATAAAATGACTATGAAATGATTATAAAACATCCAAGGTTGATAATATAACAGTATGGAACAATAAAAAATTACAGATACGTTGGAGACGTATCAGCATCCCCAAGCTTAACTCCTACTCGTCCTCGAGTAGGTATGCGATAAAAATAGAATTTTGATGTGGAGTGTTGTTTAACATGTCATATCATATTCTTTTCTTTATAGCATGGACAATTGGACTTTTTATGTGATTCAAAGCAATAGTCTAGTTTTGACATGCTGATTTAGATACTCAAGCATATCAACAAGCAACCATGTCTTTCAAAATATCAATGCTAAAATAAGTTATCCCTACAAAATCATATAGTCTTGTCATGCTCTGTCTTCTTAACACAAAGTATTTATCATGCACAACCCTGATGACAAGCCGAGCAATTGGTTCATACTTTTTTTCGTGCTTCAGCTTTTTCAACTCTTACGCAATACATGAGCGCAAGCCATGGTTTTAGCACTACGGGTGGAATAGCATATGATGATAGGGGTAAATATAGAGAAGACAAAAAAGTAAGGAAGTCTCACATCGATGAGGATAACCAACGGGCTATGGAGATGCCCATCAATCGATATCAACGTGAGGAGTAAGGACTGCCATGCAACGAATGCACTAAGAGCTATAAGTGTATGAAAGCTCAATATGAAAACTAAGTAGGTGTGCATCTAATCCTATAATGAAAAATTCCCACTAGTATATGAAAGTGACAACATATGAGACTCTCCATATGAATAACATGGTGCTACTTTGAAGCACAAGTGTGGTAAAGGATACTAGCAATGCCCTTCTCTCTTTGTTTTTTTCTTTTTTTTTTCTTTTCTTTTTTCTTTTTCTTTTTTTCTTTTTTCTCTCATTGTCCGGAGTCTCATCCTGACATGTGGGGGAACCATAGTCTCCATCATCCTTTCCTCACTGGGGCACTGCTCTAAAAATGAATAATGATGATCATCACACTTCTATTTACTTATAACTCAAAAGAAATAAAAATTACAACTCGATACCTATGACAAAATATGACTCTATATAAATGCCTCTAGCATGTACCAGGATGTGCAATGATGTAGCGTAACATGTATGAAAAATGATGAACAGTGGCTGAGCCACAAACACTATGTCAGCTATATGATCATGCAAAGCAATATGACAATGAATGCTCAAGTCATCAAACAGAAGCGGTGGAAGTTGCATGGCAATATATCTCGGAATGGCCATGGAAAAGCCATAATATGTAGGTATGGTAGCTGTTTTGAGGAAGATATAATGAGGCTTATGTGTGATAGAGTGTATCATATCACGGGGTTTGGATGCACCTGCGAAGTTTGCACCACGTATCAATGTGAGAAAGGGAAATGCACGGTACCGTAGATGCTAGCAAATTGTGAAAAGGTAAGAGTGCGTATAATCCATGGACTCACATTAGTCATAAAGAACTCATATACTTATTGCAAAAGTTTATTAGCCCTCGAAGCAAAGTACTACTACGCATGCCCCTAGGGGGATAGATTGGAAGTAAAAGACCATCGCTCGTCCCCGACCGCCACTCATAAGGAAGACAATCAAAAATAAATCATGCTCCAACATCATAGCATAACGAGAGACTATACGTGCATGCTTCGGGAATCACAAACCTTAACACCAATATTCCTACTAGAGCATAATTACTCATCAACATAACTCACATATCACATCATCATATCTCAAAACTATTACTAAGAATCAAGTTTATTTTGTCCCATGATCTTCATGACATTTTTCTTTTCTTTATCCTTCTTGGATATTTATCACTTTGAGACTAATTTTCATGCGTCGCTTTTCATAAGCCCAAACAAATATAAGTGAAGATCATGAGCATAACAAATTTTCTTTCTCTAAAAATAATTTAAGTGAAGCAAGAGAGAATTTCTTCAAAAATAATAAGCACACCGTGCTCAAAAAGATATAAGTGAAGCACTAGAGCAAGTCCTAGCTCATAAAAGATTTTAGTGAAGCATAGAGAGCAATTCTAACAAGTCATGACATAATTTTGGCTCTCTAAAATAGGTGTGTCCATAAAGGATTGATGACTTAAAACACAAAATAAAACAAGCAAAGACTCATATCATATAAGATGCTCCAAGCAAAAGACATATCATGTGACGAATAAAAATATAGTCTCGAGTAAAATACTGATAGTTGTTGGAAGAAAGCGGGGATGCCACTCGGCGGCATCCCCAAGCTTAGTTGGTTGCGCATTTTTGGATAATAGCTTGGGATGCCGGGGAATCCCCAAGCTTAGGCTCTTCCATCCTTCCTTCATCCATCGTAAGATAACCCAAAACTTGAAAACTTCAATGACACAAAACTCAACAAACGTTCGTGAGATCCGTTAGTTTAAGAATAATAAATCACTACTATAATTGTTGTATCAAAGCAATTCATATTTTGTTTTTGTATTATATCTACTATATTCCAACTTTTCTATGGCAAAAACTCATCAAAGAAAACCATAGAGCCATCAAAATAAGCACACAACACAAGGAAAACAGAATCTGTCATAACAGAATAGTCTGTAGCAATATGACTATTTCAAATACTTCTCTACCTCCAAAAATTCTGCAAAATGAGGAAGACCTGCGAAATTTGTATATTGATCTACTACAAGTGGAATGGGCATTTTATCACTCCCTTCTAACAAATGAAAATTAATTTCGTGAGCGTAAAATTTTCTGTTTTTTCAGCAGGATCAAACAACTATCACCCAAGAAGATCCTAAAGGCTTTACTTGACACAAACACTAATTAAAACATAAAAAACACAATCATAACAGTAGAATAATTGTGCTAACACACAAGAACAGAAAGTAAAAAGTAAAAATAAATTTTATTCATTGGGTTGCCTCCCAACAAGCACTGTAGTTTTACGCCCTTAGCTAGGCATAAAGCAAGGATCTAAGTTTTGTCATCTTTGGTTTGAGATCCATAATATGCCCTCATGATTGATTCATAGGGTGGCTTAATTATAGTTCTAGGAAAGTGTTCCATACCCTTCCTCAAAGGAAATTGGAACTTAATATTGCCTTCTTTCATATCAATCACGGCACTGATAGTGCGTAAAAATGGTCTACCAAGAATAATTGGACAAGAGGATTGCAATCAATATCAAGAACAATAAAATATATGGGCACATAATTCCTATTTGCAAGAATAAGAACATCATTAATCTTCCCATAGGCTTTTTAATAGTAGAATCCGCCAAGTGCAAATTTAAAGAGCATGATTCAGGATCGGTAAGACCAAGCACATCACATAAAGATTTCGGAATTGTAGAAACACTAGCACCCAAGTCACACAAAGCAAAACACTCATAATTTTTAATCTTGACTTTGATAGTAGGTTCCCATTCATCATGAAATTTTCTAGGAATTCAAACTTCTAATTCCAATTTTTCTTCAAGAGCTTTCATCATATCATCAGCAACAATATGTTTAGTAAAAGCTATATTTTCTTCATAAGCATGGGGTGAATTTATCATGGATTGCAACAAAGAAATACAATCAATCAAAGAGTAACTTGATGTCTACTACACAACCTTCTTCTTGTAGACGTTGTTGGGCCTCCAAGTGCAGAGGTTTGTAGGACAGTAGCAAATTTCCCTCAAGTGGATGACCTAAGGTTTATCAATCCGTAGGAGGCATAGGATGAAGATGGTCTCTCTCAAGCAACCCTGCAACCAAATAACAAAGAGTCTCTTGTGTCCCCAAAACACCCAATACAATGGTAAATTGTATAGGTGCACTAGTTCGGCGAAGAGATGGTGATACAAGTGCAATATGGATGGTAGATAAAGGTATTTGTAATCTGAAATTATAAAAACAGCAAGGTAACTAATGGTAAATGTGAGCGTAAACGGTATTGCAATGATGGTAAACAAGGCCTAGGGTTCATACTTTCGCTAGTGTAAGTTCCCTCAACAATACTAACATAATTGGATCACATAACTATCCCTCAACATGCAACAAAGAGTCACTCCAAAGTCACTAATAGCAGAGAACGAACGAAGAGATTATGGTAGGGTACGAAACCACCTCAAAGTTATTCTTTCCAATCAATCCGTTGGGCTATTCCTATAAGTGTCACAAACAGCCCTAGAGTTCGTACTAGAATAACACCTTAAGACACAAATCAATCAAAACCCTAATGTCACCTAGATACTCCAGTGTCACCTCAAGTATTCGTGGGTATGATTATACAATATGCATCACACAATCTCAGATTCATCTATTCAACCAACACATAGAACCTCAAAGAGTGCCCCAAAGTTCCTACCGGAGAATCACGACAAAAACGTGTGCCAACCCCTATGCATAGGTTCATGGGCGGAACTCGCAAGTTGATCACCAAAACATACATCAAGTGAATCACGTGGTATCCCATTGTCACCACAGATACGCACGGCAAGACATACATCAAGTGTTCTCAAATCTTTAAAGACTCAATCCGATAAGATTACTTCAAAGGGGGAACTCAATTCATTATAAGAGAGTAGAGGGGGAGGAGAAACATAAGATCCAACTATAATAGCAAAGCTCGCGATACATCAAGATCATATCATCTCAAGAACACGCGAGAGAGAGAGATCAAACACATAGCTACTAGTACATACCCTCAGCCCCGAGGGAGAACTACTCCCTCCTCATCATGGAGAGCACCGGGATGATGAAGATGGCCACCGGAGAAGGATTCCCCCTCCGGCAGGGTGCCGGAACGGGTCTAGATTGGCTTTTGGTGGCTATGGAGGCTTCTGGCGGCGGAACTCCCGATCTATTGTTTGTTTCGGAAGTTTTAGGATATGTGGGTATATATGGGTGAAAGGAGTACGTCGGTGGACCGAAGGGGTGGCCACGAGGCAGGGGCGCGCCCCCTATCCTCGTGAGTACCTCCTTCATCTTCTGACATAGGGTCCAAGTCTATCCGGTAGGTTTCCTTCCAAAAATAACTTCTCCAGTTGATTTCGTTCCGTTTTGACTCCGTTTGATATTTCTTTTCCTCAAAACACTGAAATAGGCATAAAATAGCAAATCTGGGCTGGGCCTCCGATTAATAGGTTAGTCCCAAAAATAATATAAAAGTGGAAAATAAAGCCAAATATTGCCCAAAACAGTAGATAATATAGCATGGAGCAATCAAAAATTATAGATATGTTGGAGACGTATCATAACTATCATAATTAAAGTCTTTGTAATCCAAAAGAGTGGGTACATCACTAGATAGAGTCTTGACCTCTTCAAACTCACTTTCATCAATTTTTTCAACAAGATTTTCACCCTATGAAATATTGGGACGCCTTCTACCTAAAGTTGACTCTTCTCTAGTCCCCTTTTCATCAATATTAACTTTACTAAACAAGTAACCAATATAAGAAACACCAATCATTTTAAGATCTTCATCACTTTTGCGAAATAAATCACTAGAAAACGATTTTTCTAAAAATTCTCTTTTAGCTCTAAGCATAGTGGCTCTTTCCTTACTTTCATCCATAGAAACATAAATAGCTTTAATTGATTCATCAACCTTAGGCACATAAATTTTTAGCTTGAGATTTTCCACATCATGAGCAATTCTATCAACACTTTAGACAAATCATCAATCTTACTCAACTTTTCTTCTATGGAAGTGTTGAAATTTTTTTGCGTGTTGATAAATTCTTTAGTATTATTCTCAAGATCATAGGTGTTCCTATTATTATAAGATTGATTTCCATAAGAATTACCAAAATTATAGAGGAATTACTAGAGAAAGGCCTAGGATTAAAATTACCTCTATAAGCATTGTTGTTGAAATTATTTCAAGAGATAAAATTCACATCTATGGCATCACTATTTTGCTCAATCAAAGTAGAAAAAGGCATATGATTAAGATCAATAGGAGCACTTCTACTAGCAACCAATTTCTCAAGAGCATTAACTTTTTCACTCAAAGAAGAAATTTCTTCAACTGAATTAACTTTTTTACTAGTAGGAACCCTTCCGGTATGCCATTGCGAATAATTTTCCATGATATTGTCAAGCAATTTGGTGCTCTCACCCAAAGTAATTTCCATAAAAGTACCACCCGTGGTGGACTCTAAAAGATTACGAGAAACGAAATTCAACCCCGCATAAAAATTTTGTATGATCATCCAAAGATTTAACCCATGAGTTGGGCAATTCCTTAGCATCATTTTCATCCTTTCCCAAGATTGTGCAACATGCTCATGTTCAAGTTGCTTGAAATTCATGATCTAGGTTCTAAGGGAAATAATTTGTGCAGGAGGAAAATACTTAGTGATAAAAGAATCTTTGCACTTATTCCAAGAATCAATACTATTGCGAGGCAAAGAAGAGAACCAAAATTTTGTAGAATCACGCAAAGAAAACGAAAATAATTTCATCTTGACCACATCATTGTCCACATCTTATTTATTTAGCATATCACATAATTCCACAAAGGTATTAAGATGGGACGCGGCATCCTCATTAGGAGTATCGGAAAATTGGTCTTTCATAACAAGATTCAGCAAAGCAGTATTAATATCACAAGTCTCCGCACTAGTGGCGGGAGGAGCAAGCGGAGTGCCAATAAAATCATTGTTGTTGGTATTTGAGAAATCACATAAATTGGTGTTCTCTTGAGTCATGATGACCACACAACGAGATTGCACTCAAAAACAGATCTGGCAAGAAAACGGTGAACGAAAAAGAGAGGCGAATAAAACGGCAAATTTCTATGAAGTGGGGGGAGAGGAAAATGAGAGGCAAATGGCAAAATAATGTAAATTGCGAGGATATGAGATTTGTGATTAGGAACCTGGTTATGAAGAAGATCCTCCCCGGCAACAGCGCCAGAAATTCCTTTTGATTGCTCTCTGACTATAGAGCCAGAAAAGCTCCTGTCTGCTAGGACTACGTCGGTATTTCCCCAAAGAGGAAGGGATGATGCAGCACAACGATGGTAGGTATTTCCCTCAGTGAAGAAACCAAGGTTATCGAACCAGTAGGAGAACCAAGCAACACAATGTAAACAACACCTGCACACAAATAACAACACCTCACAACCCGACGTGTTAAAGGGGTTGTCAATCCCTTTCGGGTAACGATGCCATACAATTGTAGTAGATTGAAATAATAGATCGCAAATAAAATAAAGTGCATCAAAGTATTTTTGTATTTTTGGTTTAATAGATCCGAGTAAAAATGCAAAGGAAAAGTAGATCACAAGAAAATATATGAGGAAGAAGACCCGGGGGCCGTAGGTTTCACGAGTGGCTTCTCTCGAGAAAGATAGCAAACGATGGGTAAACAAATTACTGTTGGGCATTTGATAGAACCTCAAATAATTATGACGATATCTAGGCAATGATCATTACATAGGCATGACGTACAAGATTAGTAGACCGACTCCTGCCGGCATCTACTACTATTACTCCACACATCAACCGCTATCCAACATGCATCTAGTGTATTAAGTTCATGGAAAAATGGAGTAATGCAATAAGAACGATGACATGATGTAGACAAGATCCGTTTATCTATTGCATAGATATAGATCCCATCTTTTTATCCTTAGTAGCAACGATACATACAAGTCAGTTCCCTTTCCGTCACTGGGATCAAGCACCGTAAGATCGACCCCACAACGGGGCACCTCTTCCCTTTGCAAGATAAATAGATCAAGTTGGCCAGAAAAAAACCAAATATCGGAGAAGAAATACGAGGCTATAAGAGATCATGCATATAAGAGATCAAAGGAACTCAAATAACTTTCATGGATATAAAAAGATATGACTGATCATAAACTCAAAGTTCATCAGATCCCAACAAACACACCACAAAAGAGTTATATCATATGGATCTCCAAGAGGCCATTGTATTGAGAATCAAGAGAGAGAGAGAGAGATGAATCCATCTAGCTACTAACTACGGACCCCGAAGGTCTACAAAGAACTACTCACGCATCATCGGAGAGGCACCAATGGAGGTGGTGAACCCCATCCGAGATGGTGTCTAGATTAGATCTGGTGATTCTGGACTCTGCGGCGGTTGGATGAATATTTCGTCAACTCCCCTAGGGTTTTGGGAATATGTGGGTATTTATAGAGCAAAGAGGCTGTCCGGGGGGCACCCGAGGTGGGAACAACCCACCAGGGCGTGCCTGGGCCTCCTAGCGCGCCCTGGTGGGTTGCCCCCTCCTCGGGACTCCCCCAGGTGCTACCAGGGCCCAACATGTTCCTTCTGGTCCATAAAACATCTCATTAAAGTTTCGTGGCATTTGGACTCCATCTGATATTGATTTTCCGCGATGTAAAAAACACGGAAAGAACAGGAACTGACACTTGGCACTATGTCAATAGGTTAGTACCAAAAACTGATATAAAATGACTATAAAATGATTATAAGACATCCAAGATTGATAATATAACAGCATGGAACAATAAAAAATTATAGGTATGTTGGAGATGTATCACACATCATCGCGGGGAGCCTTTTCCAACCTATGAAGACAATACCTATGATCTTTAACTTTAACATACTTTTATCCCCGTTGAAAATTTCAACCAGTTTGTCATCAGTCAACAAAAAGGGGGAGATTGTTAGTGCATCTAGTGCCACCCCTAGTTGGTTTTGGAGTATTGACGACAAACGTGGTTGAGGGACTAATGTGTTTGTGAGAATTGCGGGATAACACATGTAGTAGTCCCTCATTGATTCGGTTTACCTACTAGAGATGGCCCCTAAAACTGTATGAAGACACTAAAGACAATGGTGGTTCGTGAAGACATTCATGTTGAAGATAATGACCTGTGAAGACATTCACTTAAAGAGAATTGTCGGGTGTGGGGTTCCGACAAACCCTTAAGGTTTGAACACTGGGGTGCGCGTGAAGTCTTTCCTTCCCACCAATCGACGCCCTAGCTCACTAAGATCTCGTGGACGAACTCGACAAACTCGCAACACAAAAAGACACAAGATTTATATTGGTTTGGGCCACCATTGTGGTGTAATACCCTGGTCCAGTGTGGTGGTGGTGGATTGCCTCTAGGGCTGATGATGAACAGTACAAGGGAAGAACAGCCTCCGGAGGTTGATGTGTTCTTGAGCTCGGTGAGCTTGTGTGTGTGGGTGGTCTGAATGATCCGCCCCCTCTCTAAGGTGGTGGCTAGTCCTATTTATACTGTCCCTGGTCCTCTTCCCAAATATCGAGCGGGAAGGGAGCCAACAATCGCGGGCTAATTCAAAGGGGGACAACTAGTACAAGCTATCTTGACGAAAGTGGTCTTCGCCTGCCAAAGGCTCTGGTGGTGACACCGTCTTGGGCTCCACGATGACCTCCGTCTTGCCGTCCTCATGGTCTTGGTCTCGTTGCACCATTATAGCAACCTTTGCTTGATGCCTCGTTACTCTTCGCCTGCACTGGCCTCCTTAGCACCAAAGAGGAAGCAAGGACGCTGCGCGCTCTGGCGCCCGCCTGGCGCCCACCTGGTGTCGTGTGTCATGGCTCACGTCACGAGGGTCTCGTGAGGTTTGCCCCGCCTTGATATCTCCGCTCGTCGTGAGCCTGCCTAGCTAGGCTACTCCCGAGGAGGTCTTACATCGTCCGCCTCGCGAGGCTTGGACCCTCGCGAGGGTCTTGGGTGCTTTGTTAGTGATGATGGGACGTACGGACTGTTGGCTCAGCCACGCCACGGGCCGCAGGTTGGCAATTCTGGGGACCCCCGTTCCCAGGATGCCGACAGTAGCCCTCGGGCCCAAGGTGCGCTCGGGCTTGGCTTCGCGGCGAAGCCAAGGGCCAAGTTCAGAGCACCGCGGGCCCCAAAAGCCTGCGGCCTCGATTGACGCATGGCGGTTGATTGGACGTGGGCGTCTCCGCTTCCCCATGCTGCCCTTGAATCCGCCTGGCTATGCGGCCCCGCCTCTTACACAGTTATTCTTCTTCCGCCACGCCCGGCTCTTCCAATCTCCCTGCTGCCTCGACGCCCTGCTCCACCTTCTCAGTCCAACCTATGCTCCGCCCGCTTCACCGCCATGGCGCCAAAACAAACAAAGAAGGGGAAGAAACCTCTGTCCTTGCCGGCTGCGCCTCCATCCTTTGAGCTGGTGCTCAGCCAACCTCTGGTGCCCAACGACGAGGCCATGGACAAGGTGCGCCCCATGCTCGCCTCCAGTTTCAATGAGTAGGGAGAGACACCGGCTTGGCCCGCGTCCTGCAGCAGCATGTCTCGGGCAGTTACCAAGGTCCTGATCTTCATTGATGCCCTCTGGGGCTGGCCTGCTTCCTCCCTTCTCCGCCTTCTTCAACGTGGTGCTCGAGCACTATCAGATCCACATGCTCCATCTCGATCCTCAGGTTGTGACCCTTCTCGCCGTCTTCGCCTTCGTGTGCGAGGCCATGGTGGGCATCGCCCCCTCCGTGGCACTCTTCCGCCACTTCTTCTCATTGCATATCACCGGTCCTCGACAGAACTCAGGGTGCGTGGGTTTCCAGGCCATGGCTGCGACAGCAGGCATGTGGATCGACTTCGAGCTCCCTTCATCCACGAGCGAGTTCCGGACGCGTTGCATGTTTGTTGACGCTGGCATGCTCAACCCTCTGCTCCAAGATCCGGTGGTGCCTGCTATTCCATACTCCGGCTGGGGTCATCAGAAGCTCACAAGCCCCTGCCTTGCCCCCGTCTGCGCCAGGCTGAGGCGGTTGAAGGACCTTGGCGTGATTGCGCCCATGGTTGTGAGGGAGTTTATCAGGCGTCGAGTTGCTCCTCTCCAGCGCCACTCTCGCCCGATGTGGGACTTGCTCAGCAGCCAGGACATCATGAGGTTTTAGGAGGAGGGGCTTCCTCACGCTACGCGGTAGACTGTGCTCAAGGTCCTATTGGGTGTCCCTCTGCTAGACGAGATGCCCAGGAATAGCTGCATGTTCCACTGCTGCGAGAACAAGGCCACATTTGTCGCAAACATGCCTTCCTTTGATGAGTGGGGGCTGCGCCCAGTCGGCTTGGTGGGGCTTCGCGAGAACCCCGTCATCGTGGTCCCCTTCTTCGCCGCCGGTGCCAGGCTCGCCCCAGGTGACGAGGCAGGGGAGCGAGCCGCGATGGGTGCTAGCGGCTCGGGTGCTGAGGAGCACATGTCGTGTGGTGACCCGGGGGCGTCGTCCTCAGGAGCCTGCGACCCCCCTCTTGAGGCATCGGTTGCCGAGGAGATGTGGCATGCGGCTCCCGAGGCTGAGGCTCCTGGAGCCTTGGAAGGTCGTAGTGGGAAGGAGCTGGGCTGTTTGGCTCAGCCAGGCTCCCCTGAGGCCATCCCTCTTGAGTCTTCTCCGGCTCCGCCGCGCACTGGCCGTCACGTCCAGCGCTTCGGTCACCTTTGTGTGGACTTCGAGGAGCTCTGCAAGAGGAAGGGATCCCTGAGCAGTAGCGGTATCTTCAGGGCGTTGAAGCGACGAAAGTATGTCGCCGTCGACGAGTAAGTACCTTATCTTGGTGATCTTCTATGTGCCGCCTTCTTTCCCTGACGACTGTCCCCTTAGGACACCTTCTGCTAAGGCCGCGAAATCTCCAGAGAAGCGGCTCCCTCTCGTCCCGTCGCACCCGCAAAGCTCCAGTGCTACAGACTCATGCGCTGCCCACGGCATGGGGTCAGCCATGGGAGTTGGTCTGTCAGCAAGGCGCCCCAAGCTTGCGCCTTCGCTGTCCTTTCTCCGCGGCCTTGCTCGGAGCACAGCAGGTGTGCCAAGGGCTCCTCCGCTGGTCAAGTTCGGCGGCTGGCTGGCCTCGATCCTAGGGTCTTCTTCAAGCAGCGGGCCTTGTTCGATTCGGGCCCCTCATGAGAGTCGGCTGGCGCCTAGGACCGTGACAGCCCCCAGCCCCCAACCGGGAGGTGGCGCTCCACTTGATGCTTCACCCACAGCCCCCGAGGTGGAGGGCGAGGTGGGTCGAGCGTTCGAGCTCGAGCGCGGGTGCAGTGTAGTCCGCCACGAGCTCTTCCAGGAGGCGATGGGCGCGATGAATCGCCTTGGTGAAGAGCTTGCTGGTGTCAACTCGAGTCTTGAGGCTGAAGGTCTTCGGTTGGTGGAGGAGCGGCGCAAGCTGCGTGTGGCCATCAACCTTGGTCGCCATCAGCGCGATCTCGAGAACGCGTAGGCCGAGGCGTCTCTCAAGATTGTCAATGAGGCCCGCTCGCGAGCTTTGGAAGAAGCTCGCGAGGCCGATTGCCGCCGGGAGGCTGCGGAGGAGCGCACGTGGGAGCTTCAGGCCTGGAGCGCGTCCCTTGAGCAGCAGGTGGAGGCGCACGAGGCCGCTCTTGCATTGCTGAGGGGGACGCCTGTGGAGGAAGAGGAGGTCCAGCAGCGCGAGGAGGCGCTGGCCCTGGAAGCCATGGAGCGCAGCCTCGAGCTCGAGCGACTGGAGACGAGGGAGCGCCGAGTCGCTCAAGCAGAAGATGCCGTCGGGGCCCGCGAGGCCGGAGTCGAGGAGGAGATCAATCTCCGGGTGGCTGAGGTTCATGCAGATCTGGAGGGCAGGTACGACTTGAGGTTGCAGCTCGCCGGGCTGGAGGGCGTGGGCAGGGCTGCCGCCATCAGACCAAGTTAGACGAGGCCGAGAGGCGTGCGGAGGCCACAACCACCGCCCTGGTTACGGCACAGATGGACTTTGGCCTCCGCCTGCGCCGAGCTGCTTTCCCTCCGGAGACGAGTTGACGACGCCGAGGCTGTCGCTCGGCAAAACAGGGAGGAAGTGCTCCAGCGCCGAACGCTGGAGCGCGAGCATGCCCCTATGCTTCAAGACCTTCGAAACAAGTCCAATACCGCCCTGGGTTACATCTGCGATGAAGACGCCCCGACCCCTCACTCGAATGACTATGCCAGCCACCTGATGTTCTTCACCGAGGTGGTGACGCACTTGGAGGCCCAATCTGCCAGAGCTCGATAGCTTGTGGAGGAGAGGGGCCGTGGCCTGCTTCAGCGTGCCTTCTCCCGTGTCTTCAGCCATCTTCTGAATGTCGACCCCAACTTCGACTTCGACGCCGCCATCGCCCCCGTACCCACGGCCGTCCGGGGCGACCTGGCGCGTTAGGTAGAGGACCATGTCGACGCGTTGGTCAGGGCCTTCACCTCAGAGGATGACGCGGTGGTGGTCGTCGCAGATGAAGGTGACGTGGTCGATGACGGTGATGGGGGCGTCGCCGCCGCCGCCGACGATACCGATGAAGATGATGATGACGCGAATGACGCGTCCGTGGGTGATGTAGCGAGTGATATCTTCGGCTAATCCCATGTTCTCCTGTTGTTTCATACTACACGCAAAACTAGGGCGTGGCCCTTGGAAGACTTGTAAGAGCATTTTGAGAGGGGGAGCCCCTCGTGTAAGCAAATTGCAGTTTTTTACTTTCCTATGTGATGTGGGTATATGTCCTCATGAGCTCGTGAAGCTGGGGGTGAGCTCCCTGTCGTGGTTTACCTTAGTCAGCGCCAACTTAGGGCTGGGTCGCGAGGCGACGAGTTCCTGAGAATCCTCCGTAGCTTATCGCCCCGCTTGAGGGGGCCCCGTAAGAGGTGAGCACCAGGTGTAGTGCTAGCGCGTGCCTGAAGAGCATGTGCTTTGCGCGCCTCGGCTCACGAGGAGCTTTGCGAGGAAAAAGCGATGGATAAGAGTCCCAAACCAAACGAGATCCAGAAGGCAAGAAAGGCTCGAACGAGAAAAGGCACCCCCCGCGCGCATCGATAAAAATTCAGCCTCAACTTAAGTCCAGATCCAGAAAGCAAAGCCACAGAAGGAGAGATCCAAAGCAAAAGACCGCGTCCGACACCTAGTCTAGTCTTTGGGTCTTCAAGTCTTCTCACCAGCGCGGAGCTAAGTGTTGCCACTAGGCGTGGGAGGGAGCCCCAGGGCTTGAGGCCGGCGCTCCTGAGACTCTGGGACGTGTACATCCCCAACTCATTATTACATGAGAGTGTCACGGGCGGCAAACTTCACAGGCACCGGGCCTTCTTCAAAGGTACTGGCCTTGCTTCATATCGCCAGTCGAGGGCCCCGCCTTGCGCCACCCTTGACCTCTTTTGAGCCGACCAGTCACCAGGACGACACAAAAGAGGGAACGGGGACGCCAGCGGTTCCCTCGGCGACCACAGGCCCTCTACCAGGGGAAGGGTTGTGGAGGCCACCCCGGCAGAGGGCCTACCTCTGAGTGTCCCCTGGTTTCGCGTGCCTTGGGGAGGGGCCTTGCTCCTGGCTCCCTCCCGGCGGCCCCCAATGTGTCTCCCTTGTTGGAACGGGTGCCGCCACGCCAAGGTCATCAATCGATGCTGCCACCTGATTCATATGCAGCCCATGGTTAGCATAAGCCTGCTTTTGAGAGATTAGTTGTACCCTATAGTTGCCGTTTTCGGTGTGATCGTTGTGGTTCTCCGTTGGTTCTTGGAAGGCCTCGACTCCTAGCGCCCCCTCTCCCCAACCTTCTCCAATGAACGAGCCAGGGTCGTCCTCTGGTGCATACCCTTGGTCCATCATGCGGGGCACGTAGGCTTCCGGGGCCGTCACCCCAAACACCTCACCGTGGTGCCCCATGCTCCATGTTGCTCGACCCATGGTGGCGCCCTGGGGATGACTGTATGGCATCCTGCTGGGACCGTGGGGGGTGACGCTTGCGCCCGTGCCCGCTGCGGGCGGCATGGGGGGAGTCGAAGCCCCCAACGCCGACGACCGTGTTGATGTTGATGAAGCCCCCGGGCGTAGTTGATGGCGCGCGGATGTGGTGAGGTTCGCCGCCGGCCCGACAGTGGCCTGGGAAGGAAGTTGATAGCAGAAGGGCGGTGCTCCCAACGCCGCTGCATCCAGCAGCTCGCAACACGCTCCAGCAGTGTGTCCTGACCACTTTCCATCAGTCTGCACCGCAGCAGCTCCCTTGCCACGGTGAGCGCTGCCCACATGTTTGCTTGCTCCCATCGTGAGTACGGTGCCGTTGCTGCGGCATGGCTCGCCGCTCTTGCGGTGGCCCGTACCTGCCGTGGGGTGAGGGTGGATGACGCCTGGCCGTGCTGCCCGCGTCCGGCGGAGTTTGGCGGCGCCCGTGCCGCCTGGAGTGCATGGTCGTGACTTTCGTGGGCGGGTGGCGCTGCCCGGGCTGGCCAGGCTGCCCAGCGGTCGGAGCCGGCCCTTGAGTTGCCGGACATCGTGGCTGAGGAGCATCGACGAGCTGGCTGGTGGAGGAGGAGCTCTGCCGCACCCCTACCTGGCGCGCCAAATGTCGGATGTGGGGTTCCGGCAAACCCTTAAGGTTCAAACACTGGGGTGCGCGTGATGTCTTTCCTTCCCACCAATCGATGCCATAGCTCACTAAAATCTCGTGGACGAACTCGACGAACTCGCAACACAGAAAGACACAAGATTTATACTGGTTCGGGCCACCGTTGTGGTGTAATACCCTACTCCAGTGTGGTGGTGGCGGATTGCCTCTAGGGCTGATGATGAATAGTACAAGGGAAGAACAGCCTCCTGAGGTTGAGGTGTTCTTGAGCTCGGTGAGCTTGTGTGTGTGGGTGGTCTGAATGATCCGCCCCCTCTCTAAGGTGGTGGCTAGTCCTATTTATACTGGCCCCGATCCTCTTCCCAAATATCGAGCGGGAAGGGAGCCAACAATGGCGGGCTAATTCAAAGGGGGACATCTACTACAAGCTATCCTGACAAAAGTGGTCTTCGCCTGCCAAAGGCTCTGGTGGTGACGCCGTCTTGGGCTCCACAATGACATCCGTCTTGCCGTCCTCTTGGTCTTGGTCCCGTTGCACCATTATAGCAACCTTTTCCTGATGCCTCGATACTCTTCACCCGCGCTGGCCTCCTTAGCACCAAAGAGGAAGCAAGGATGCTGCATGCTCTGGCGCCAGCCTGGCGCCCACCTGGTGTCATGCATCATGGCTCACATCACGAGGGTCTCGTGAGGTTTGCCCCGCCTTGATATCTCCCCTCCTCGTGAGCCTGCCTAGCTAGGCTACTCCCAAGGAGGTCATACATCGTCCGCCTCGCGAGGCTTGGACCCTCGCGAGGGTCTTGGGTGCTTTGTTGGTGATGATGGGACGTACGGCCTGTTGGCTCAGCCACGCCACGGGCCGCTGGTTGGCAATTCTGGGGACCCCCATTCCCAGGACGCCGACAACAATGGAGTGCGAAGAAGTAGTTTCTTTCGTAGTTCCTTTTCTTCTTTCTTAAGTCATAGGAACCATCATACTGTTAATTGGGGTCCAAGTGAACAAAGTTAGATGACTGATGTGATGCTCAACATAAATCCTATGTCTTCGAGCGAAGAAAATGAGAGAAAATCTTATCTAGTGTTGGATGAGTCAGCTTTGCTTGTAGCCTAAGCCAAGATGCCGCGTGTGTTTGAAATCCGACTGTTGGACACGTGTTGGTTCCTGAGTGACCCAAGGTCATTTCGGACATATCATGTCGGGTTGCCTCCTGGCCATAAATAGCCCACCCCTACACCATAAATTGGTGCCTGCTTAGTGTTAGTGCATGGCTTTTGTCATTTGAGAGCAACCCACCTCCGAAGCCTTTGAGAGAGAGATCCTTGCGAGGATAAAGCCCAAAACACCCAAAGCCAAAGAGTGTTAGGCATCACTGAAGTCTTTCTGTCTGCGTGACCTGAAGACTTGTTACACTTGAGGACTGTGAATCATCCTCTAGCCGGTTAGGCGTTGCATTCTGAGCATCCAAGAGTCATTGTGGATCGCTGGTGAACAAAGTCTGTGAAGGTTTGGAAGTCTACCTTGAAGACTTACTAGAGTGATTGGGTGAGGACTGGGTGTCTTTATCTCAAGGGGAATAAGGTGAAGACACGGTCTTCTGAGTTCAATCTCAGCCTCCCTAACCAGACCTACAGTTGACACATCAACTAGAACTGGTCAACCAAATCCTTGTCTTCACCAAGCTACTGGTTCTATCCCTTACTTCCTTTACATTTCAGTTTGTCTTCGTGAAGTCATTGCTTGCTTGCCTGAACTGTTTGACTTCACTGTGTGAAGACTATTACTTGTTTGGCTTCATACTATCTTCCATTCTGATCCATACTACCTAGCTGCTGTTAGTCTTTGTACTTTCACTATACTGTTACTTGAATATGGCTTGTCTAGGGTAGTTCATCTTCCACTGCATATCATATAGGCTCATTCCAACAGTTTGTCTTCAAAGACCTCGTGTTTTGAAGACTTCCATGAAAAATCGCCTATTCACCCCCTCTAGTCGATTACTAGCACTTTCAAATCTTCCCCTCTCTCTCCCCCCTCTCCCTCTCTCGCTGCTCGTTGCCCTCCAATTTGATTGAAGTTCATTTTGTTTTGAGCGAGGGTTTCTTCAACGGCGGTGGTGGAAGCGACGACGATGGCGGCAATAGTGGAAGCGACGGCGACAGTGGAAGCGACAAACTGCTAGGGTTCATTGCTTCCATGTTCCTCCCTCGATGAGTTCATCCCCTTTAGTTTTTTATCACTAGGGTTCATTGTGGCTAGTGCTTGTATAATATTCTTGTTAAATTGTTATATTAGAACTTGAGGGATTAACCACTTCCATCCATATAAGGGCACTATATAGAATCATAATGGGAAGACAAAACAAATAAAAAACATGTTCTCAGGGACAATCTTAATACCATGAAATTTGTGTGCCGCAAAGCAATTAAATGGCATTACACAAATACTTTTCATAAACTATTGTGAAATGCTTTTTTCCTTTTGTGCTGCAAAGTAACAATCTCACTTATCTTACTTGAAGTTTGAGATTAATTACAAATAGTTTGTTGCATTTTTACCATTTGGTCTTTGGTAAAGGAAGAGCATAAAACAAACTCAAATGTAGTGTTCCTAGTGCTAAAAGAACTTACTAGTTATCACTGCCAATATTTGTAGTATATACAATTTCTTTCCTTGTCTATCACTTTCTTAGGTTTCTATAGCATAACTAAAATAAAGCAGAACTAAGGATAAATGAAGATAGCAGGTGGTATCATTATCGAGGCCTTTTAGTTGTATGGTAACATGAATGAACATATGACAATGGAAGTGGCATTTTGTATCTGCATTTTGCATCAATGATCATCATGTGGATGTTTAGATCAGGGTTCCATTGTTTACTCCCATAAAAGAACATAATTTCCTTTGTTTACTTGACAAGTTGCCATGCCTCTGTATAGATCAGTTAGGTTGTAGAATATGTGTAAGTGTTTGATCAGCAAGGAAATATTCTAGACTCTGAGATTAAGAACACCAAGTCATCCTTGCTTTTTTGGTCTACAAATCATTTTCCAACTTGCAAAGCAGTTTCCTTTCTTGTTTATGTCATTACCATACCAAAGGAAATTTTTGCTGGCTTCATTGACATAATATAGAATGGTGTAGTGATCCTTGAAGGCGCACATAGCCAATATGGGTATGGATACAACCACTCCAGATAATCTTTTATCAATTCTTGTTATGATTGGCATTAGATCACCATACTTTGACATGTGTGTTTGGTTCTTGTCAGAACTAAGGAAATTTATTGTTAGCACTAAGGCCCACATGCTATCTAGTTTGCAAGGCCATTGTGGTGCTATCTACATTTTTGTAGTGATTGGCATTAGATCACTTGCCATACTTTGACATGTGTGTTTGGTTCTTGTTATAATAACCCATACTTTTTATTATTTTGAAGTTCCATCCATGACTAGCTGGAACAACCACTACCAGTCCTCGTGCAACTTCACGGCGTATGAAGTTGACAAAGGCTAGACGAGCACCAACCAAGTAAGATTACAAAAATATCCATGAGCATTGATGTAAGTGCATCTAGTGCCCCTTAGTGATTTTGGTGTATTGAAGACTTATAGGTTAAGGGACTAATGTGTTTGTGACTGTACACAGGTTCTATAAGTCTATGCGGAGTTTGATAATTATGATGAAAGTCGACCCCTAAAAATGAATGTCTTCAGTTGAAGACTTTGGTTTTCTTGAAGACTTTGAAACTGAGGAAATTGGTGTGACCTTGAAGACTTCAATATTGATGCGAGGATTATGAAGCGTGAAGACTTTTGTTTTCGTAGTTTCATTTTCTATTTATTGAGTCATAGCAAACACCATACTTTTAAAGGGGGTCGAGGTAAAACTAAAGAAACACTTTCCAAGTGATGCTCATCTCAAATCCTACACCTACCCAATCCTTTCGAGTGAAGCCATTGGAAATATCATAAAGTTCGGTCAATTTCTTCAGTGATAGAGATGAAGATCTTCTGTCCTCTTAGGAATTTGTTCTGACTGAGCAATTAGGAATTCACCAGTGCGGATTGCCTACAAGTGAGGAACATGATAGCCCTAAGGAATTTGAGAGCTCACATTTCCGACTGTTGTTGTGCTACGTGCCAGCTGTCCCAAAATACCATACCTAGCTAACAGTCTTATCATGTCGGCCTACTCCCTAGGCTATAAATAGCCGCCCCCTACAACCACTAGTTGGTTGGATGCTCCAAGAGAAATTGACACTTCTCATTGAGAGCATCCCATCCTCCGAGGACTTTGAGCGAAAATCATCAGTGAGGAAAAACCCAAACCCAAACAACTACAACCCAAAGTGATTGAGCATCACTGAAGAGATTATTCCTGTGTGGAAATCACGCTTGTTACCTTTGAGGACTATGCATCCTCCAGACGGTTAGGAATCATGGTCTAGAGCATCCAAGAGGAATCGTGGATCGCCGAGTGACCGAGTCTGTGAAGGTTTGGAAGTCACCTAATGACTTACCAACAATGATTGGGCGAGGTCTGTGTGATCTTAGCTCAAGGAGAACATGGTTAGGACCGTGTGTCCTCAGGTTTAAATACCTAGCCGCTCCAACCAGACATACGACCGTCACAACAGTTGGAACTGCTCTACCAAATCATCGTCTTCAGCAAGCTACTGGTTCTATTTCCTCAACCCTTTCATTTCCTCATTCATGTGTTGATGAAATTGATTGTTACTGTTTGAAGACTTTGACTGAAGACTTTCTCAATTTCCTCAAACGTAATTCTTCAGTCACTTTATCTTCAGCCTGCTTATCCTGTTTACATGCTACCTGTGCTCTGTGTATGTTTCTGTCGGCGTTCTGGGACTGGGGATGCCTAGACTTGCCTGCCTACGGCCCGTGACGTAGCTCCACCAGCGGCCTGGTACGGCCCAGTTTGGCAGCAACACCACATGACCCTTGCGAGGGGCCAAGCCTCGCGAGGCGGATAACACCAAGATCTCCCTGGGGGCTGCCACGCTAGGCTGGCTCCCGAGGAGCAGAGATATCATGGCAGGGTGCACCTCGCGAGGTTCACATGACGTGAGCCATGACGACCAAGGCCAGGCGGGCGCCAGTGGGCGCAGTGTACTAGTTTCCTCATTGGTACTAAGGAGGCAAACGCAGGCACGGAGTCCCAAGGAATCAGGCAAAGGTTTCCATATCAGTGCAACAAGACCAAGACCGCCAGGACGACAGGACGGAGGTCATCGCGGAGCCCACTATAGCGTCACCCCAGAGCCTTTGCAGGCGAAGACTACTTTTGTCAGGATAACTTGTACTAGTTGTCTCCCTTCAAATTTGGCCGTTGTGGGATCCCTTCCCACCTACATTTGGGAAGAGGACCAAGGCCACTATAAATAGGACTTAGCCACCACCATAGAGAGGAGGATCATTTGGACCATCCCCACACCCACCAGCTCATCGAGCTCAAGAACACCTCACCTCACGAGGATGTTCGTCCACTGTACAAGCTAATCCTCAGCCCTCAAGGAAATCCACCACAAAGCCGAAGTAGGGTATTACACCGCAAGGTGGCCCAAACCAGGATAAATGTCTGTGTCTCTCATTCTTTGGGTTCGTTGAGCTAGGCCGTGGGATCGTTAGCGAGCGAGCTAGGGCGAGAGAGTGTTCTTCATGCGCACCCCAGTGTTCGAACCTCTAGGGTCGGCGGAGCCCTGAATCTGACATTTGGCCCGCCAGGTAGGGGTGCGCTAAAACCTCGCTTCTGTCGATCAACGCACCACCGCTCCACCACTTCCATGGCAGACGCTCGTCGAGCCCGTGCTGAGCGCCGAGCCGCTCTCGCTGCCCGCGTCGCCCAGACAGCGCCCGTCGGCGGGCCTCCCCGCCGCTCTCCATCACCCACTGCCAACGCCGCCACTGGCCTGGCGGGGAACGAGCAGCAAGCTTCATCGCTGCACCCCTCTGTGTGGCGGGATAGACGCACCGCCACCCCATCGCTGACTCCGGCCAGCTTATCGTCCCATGCTCATCGCGGGCCCGTGGATGCATAGGCCGTGCTGCTCATGGTGCGTGAGCTCTTGCGCTACCGCCCAGTCGACGACCTCCATGAATACTGGCTGGATCGCAGCGCCGAGCTAGTCAGTGCGGTTGGGGGCTCGCCTGCACCTTCTCTCTCGCTGCCCCGTCCACCGCCAGCTACGGGCGACGTAGCCCATGGAGCGCCTCTGCCACCTCCTTGTCAGGACGTCGCCCTCGGCCCAAGATGTGTGGCCCCTCGGTGTGACCCACCGTGCCAGGCGCCCGCACATGAAGAAGAAAGCTGCCGGGAGGTCCAGCGGCCGCAAGAAGGTGCCCGAGCGCTCCCTCCACCACCACGTCAAGACCGTGTGCCGCCTGTAGTGGCGGTGCGCGATCGCCAAGATCAGGCTCCACCTCAACGTCGAGCCCGGTGACCACAGCGGGCTACCGCGCCTTCACCCCGAGCTACGTAGCGTCGTCTGGCCAAGCAAGTCCAAGCCTGGCTTGCCTCCGCGTTATGACGGCACCCCCGACCTTGCGGAGTTCCTGCAGCTCTACGAGCTGAGCATTGAGGCGGCTAGCGGCGACGAGAAGGTCATGGTGAACTGGGTTCCCATGGCCCTCAAGGATGGCGCGTGCTCGTGGCTCCCGAACCTGCCTGCGGGATCAATCTCCTCCTGGGGCGAGATGCGTGAGCGTTTCGTCGCCAACTTCCAAGGCACTCGCGACCGCCCACCTGCCGCGGGCGACCTGCGGTGCATCAAACAACATCCTGGGCAGACCCTGCAGAAGTACATCCAACGCTTCAACATCATTCGCCTCAAGATCCCCAAGGTTTCTGACGAAGCCATCATCTAGGCGTTCTCCAATGGCGTCCGCGATATCAAGATGAAGGAGGATCTCGCCATCCATGAGGACTTGTGCACAGCCCTGGAGATGTTCAACATGGCTACCAAGTGCGCAATGGCTGAGGAGGGGCGCCTCTCCCTCCTCGAGATCCCAGCTGCCGACCCAGAAGACTAGAAGGCCAGGACCAAGGACGTGAAGCGCAAGGGGGCGACCGTTCTCGCGGCTGAACCAGAGATGAAGCGCGGCCGCGACCACCCCGAGTGATCCAAGGCCAGACGCCCGTTCTACGCCTTCCACAACATACACAGCCACAACACCAATGACTCTCAGGAGCTCAGGGCCATCCGCGACGGGTGCTTCGGTCGACACCCCGAGCGCAACGACCAAGGCTATGGCTACGGAGGAGGCATAAGTGGAGGACGTTGGGACGACCGCGGCCCCTGCTAGGAGTGGTGTGACCAGCCTCGTGAGGACCGTTGGCAAGGCCAGCCTCACGAGGGCGCCTCGAGAGACCAGCCTCGTGAGGACCATCCTCAGGGCAACGCCGGCCTCCCTCCGCTTCCACCACCACCAAGAAGGAACGACAACCACCACCAAGACGAGGGGGCTAGGGCTTCTAGGAGCCTCGCGCCATCGCTTGCATCTTGGGTGGCGCTCAGGCCCCAGCCTCCCACCGCATCTTCAAGCAGGTTGCTCGCGCGGTGAATGCAGCCCTCCCCAGACTCGAGGCCATGCGTCCGCTTGATGTCGCTTGAAGCTACGTCGGTATTTCCGCAAAGAGGAAGGGATGATGCAGCACATCGGCGGTAGGTATTTCCCTCAGATATGAAATCAAGGTTATCGAACCAGTAGGAGAACCAAGCAACACAACGTAAACAACCCCTGCACACAAATAACAAATCCTCGCAACCCGACGTGTTAAAGGGGTTGTCAATCCCTTTCGGGTAACGGTGCCAGAAATTGCTGCGTCACTGGAAAAAGGTTGTAATAGATTGGATAAATAGATCGCAAATAAAATAAAGTGCAGCAAAGTATTTTTCTATTTTTTAGATTAATAGATCTAAAAATAAAAGCAAATAAAAGTAGATCGCAAAGGCAAATAATATGAGAAAGAGACTCGAGGGCCGTAGGTTTCACCAGTGGTTTCTCTCGAAAAAATAACAAAGCGGTGGGTAAACAAATTACTGTTGGGCAATTAATAGAACTGCAAATACTCATGACGATATCCAGGCAATGATCATTACATAGGCATCACGTCCAAGATTAGTAGACTAACTCCTGCCTGCATCTACTACTATTACTCTACACATTGACCGCTATCCAGCATGCATCTAGTGTATTAAGTTCATGGAGAAACGTAGTAATGCAATAAGAACGATGACATGATGTAGACAAGATCCATCTATGTAGAGATATACCCCATCATTTTATCCTTAGTAGCAAAGATACATACGTGTCGGTTCCCTTTCAGTCACTGGGATCAAGCACCGTAAGATCGAACCCACTACAAACCAACTCTTGCCATTGCAAGATAAATAGATCAAGTTGGCCAAACAAAACCCAAATATCGGAGAAGAAATATGAGGCTATAAGAGATCATGCATAAAAGAGATCAAAGAAACTCAAATACTTTCATGGATATAAAAACATAGATCTGATCATAAACTCAAAGTTCATCGATCCCAACAAACACACCTCAAAAAGAGTTACATCATATGGAACTCCAAAAGACCATTGTATTGAGAAGCAAGAGAGAGGGGAAGCCATCTAGCTACTAACTACGGACCCAAAGGTCTACAAAGAACTACTCACGCATCATCGGAGAGGCACCAATGGAGGTGGTGAACCCCATCCGAGATGGTGTCTAGATTGGAACTGTTGGTTCTGGACTCTGCGGCGGCTGGATCAATATTTCGTCGACTGCCCTAGGGTTTTGGGAATATTGGGGTATTTATAAAGAAAAGAGACGGTCCGGGGGGCACCCGAGGTGGGCACAACCCACCAGGGCGTGCATGGGCCCCCTGGCGTGCCCTGGTGAGTTGTGCCTCCCTCGGGGCACCCCCAGGTGGAGCCAGGGCCCGTTGTGTTCCTTCTGGCCCATAAAAATTCTTCGTAAAGTTTCATGGCATTTGGACTCCGTCTGATATTGATTTTCTGCGATGTAAAAAACATGGAAAAAATAGCAACTGGCACTTGGCACTATGTCAATAGGTTAGTACAAAAAAATTGATATAAAATGACTATAAAATGATTATAAAACATCCAAGATTGATAATGTAATAGCATGGAAAAATAAAAAATTATAGATACGCTGGAGACGTGTCAACATCCCCAAGCTTAAATCCTACCGTTCTCGAGTAGGGTAGTGATAAAAACAGAATTTTGGATGTGGAATGTTGCCTAACATGTCATATCATATTTCTTTCTTTATAGCATGGACATTTGGACTTTTATATTTTTCAAAGCAATAGCCTAGTTTTGACATGATAATTCAAATACTCAAGCATATCAATAAGCAACCATGTCTTTCAAAATATCAATGCTAAAATAAGCTATCCCTAGCCCATCGTGCTCAAGCATTGATCCATTCATGAAACAACTTGCATATTAGCTATGTCCAATACTCAAGTACGATCATATTGCCTCCTAGTTGGTGCTTTTTTAAGAGAAGATGGAGACCCAAATTGAAAATAAAAATTGCATAAAGTAAAAGATAGGCCCTTCGCAGAGGGATGTAGGGATATGTAGAGGTGCCAGATCTCAAAGCGAAAAACTTAGAGATAAAAACATTTTGGGAGGTGTATCCATCCCACCAACGAAAATGACTTAGAGTTCCCAATACTTTCCATTCTTAGATATATCATAGGCGGTTCCCAAACAGAAAATAAAGTTCATTCCTTTTCCACCATACTTTCACTTTCCATGGCTAACCGTATCCACGGGTGCCCTCCATACCAACACTTTCCAAGGAATTTATTATTTGACAACATAAAGTAAATTCATTTTTTTTTCATTTTGGGACTAGGCATCCCTAATACCTTTGCCTTACTCTTGTGGAATGACAAGTGAATAAACACTCATCGTGAGAATAACACATCTAGCATGGAAAATATAAGCCACCCCTCACCGCTCCGCGAGCGAAACGAACACACAAAAGAGAAGTTTAATTTTGAAAATTAGAGATGGAACATGAAAATTTGCTTAGAATGGCAAAAGAATACTGCATATAGGTAGATATAGTGGACTCATGTGGAAAACCTGGTTTAAAGGTTTTTGGATGCACAAGTAGTCATCATACTTAGTGCAATATGAAGGCTAGCAAAAGATTGAGAAGCGACCAACCAAGAAACGAATAATCTCATAAGAAATCATTAAGCATAACTAACACCGAATAATGCACCATAAGTAGGATAGAATTTCATTGCATAACTATTGACTTTCGTGCTTGCATAGGGAATCACAAACCTTAACACCAATATTCTTACTAAAGCATAATTACTCATCAAGATGACTCACATATCACATCATCATATCTCAAAACTATTACTAAGAATCAAGTTTATTTTGTCCAATGATCTTCATGAAAGTTTTTATTATATCCTTCTTGGATATCTATCAATTTGGGACTAATTTTCATGTGTTGCCTTTGACAAGCTCAAACAAATATAAGTGAAGATCATGAGCATAATATTTCTTTCTCTCAAATTAATTTAAGTGAAGCAAGAGAGAATTTCTTCAAAATTTTACTAACTCCAAAATAAATCCAAGTGAAGCAAGAGAGCATTTCTTCAAAAATACTAAAGCACACCATGCTCAAAAAGATACAAGTGAAGCACTAGAGCAAGTCCATAGCTCATAAAAATTTAAGTGAAGCATAGAGAGCAATTCTAACAAGTCATGACATAATTTTGGCTCTCTAAAATAGGTGTGGCCAGCAAGGGATCAAGACTTAAAACACAAAATAAAACAAGCAAAGACTCATATCATACAATATGCTCCAAGCAAAACACATAGTATGTGACAAATAAAAATATAGTTTCGAGTAAAATACCGATGGTCGTTAGAAGAAAGAGGGGATGCCACTCGGGGGCATCCCCAAGCTTAGTTGGTTTCTCATTTTTGGATAATAGCTTGGGATGCCGGGGCATCCCCAAGCTTAGGCTCTTCTACTCCTGATTCCTTCATCCATCGTAAGATAACCCAAAACTTGAAAACTTCAATCACACAAAACTCAACAAAACCTTCGTGAGATCCGTTAGTATAAGAATAATAAATCACTAGTATAAGTGTTGTATCAAACCAATTCATATTTTATTCTTGTATTATATCTAATGTATTCCAACTTTTATATGGCAAAAACTCATCAAAGAAAACCATACAACCACTAAAATAAGCACAAAACACAATGAAAACAGAATCTGTCAAAACAGAACAGTCTATAGCAATCTGGCTATTTCGAATACTTCTGTTACTCCAAAAATTCTGAAAAATTAGGACGGCATGAGAAATATGTATATTGATCTACTTCAAGTGGAATAGGTATTTTATCCCTCTCTGATAAAAATTGAAAATTATTTTCGTGAGCATAAAAGTTTTTGTTTTTTTAGCAAGATCAAACAACTATCACCCAAGAAGATCCTAAAGGCTTTACTTGGCACAAACACTAATTAAAACATAAAGAACACAATCATAACAATAGCATAATTTTGCTAACACTAAAAAACAGGAAACAAAAATCAAAAATAAATTATATTCATTGGGTTGCCTCCCATCAAGCGCTATAGTTTTACGCCCTTAGCTAGGCATAAATCAAGGATCTATGTTTGTCTTCCGAAGTTTTGGCAACTTTTGTAAGAGATTTCTCAAAACCTGGAGGCTCTTTACGCTTCCCTAAATATTCCGGAAAAGAAACCATCTTTAGATCCAAAATATCTAATCGCTTATTGCAAAAAGTAATCAAGGTATTTTTTTGACCTTGAGTAATCAAGGTATTCATGCGATTGATACTACCATTAAGATGTTTGAGGGGTTCGTTATATTTTTGTAATTCAACCATATGTTTATGCAAATCACCAAGTTTGTCCAGCATTTGAACTCCCTCTGGGGTGAAAGTAAACCCCTTCTTTTGAGGTGGAATCCCCAAAATTTCTTCTAAAATTTCATAGGCAGCATTGGCATCAAGCTCAATAAAATTCCCTTTAGCGGCAAAGTCTAGGAGTTTTCTATGATGCAAAGCCAATCCTATGTAAAAATTACGAAGCAAAACCTTAGTGGCCCCCTTTAAATTGGAAATACGATACGATTCCATAAGCCTATACGAAGCATCTTTCATTTTTCTCCTTGTCTTTGCTTGAAGTAAAGCACTTCAGAATCTGGTGAAAAAGGAGGAGTAGGCACGCTAGCCATTATGACTAGAAAGCAAGAACACGAATAGATCTGGCAGGAAAATGGCAAACAGAAAAAGAGGGGCGAATAAAACGGCAAATTTTTGTGAGGTGGGGAAGAGGAAAACAAGAGGCAAATGGCAAATAATGTAAATTGCAAGGAGAAGAGATTTGTGATTAGGAACCTGGTATATGTTGAAGATCCTCCCCGGCAACAGCACCAGAAATTCCTTTTGATGTCGCTTGAAGCTACGTCGGTATTTCCCCAAATAGGAAGGGATGATGCACCACAGTGGCGGTAGGTATTTCCCTCAGATATGAAACCAAGGTTATCGAACTAGTAGGAGAACCAAGCAACACAACGTAAACAACCCCTGCATACAGATAACAAATCCTCGCAAACCGACGTGTTAAAGGGGTTGTCAATCCCTTTCGGGTAATGGTGCCAGAAATTGGTGCTTGACGGGAAAAAGGTTATAATAGATTGGATAAATAGATCGCAAATAAAATAAAGTGCAACAAAGTAATTTTTGTATTTTTAGATTAATAGATCTGAAAATAAAAGCAAATAAAAGTAGATCGCAAAGGCAAATAATATGAGAAAGAGACTCGGGGGCCATAGGTTTCACTAGCGGCTCCTCTCGAGAAAAGTAGCAAAGCGGTGGGTGAACAAATTATTGTTGCGCAATTGATAGAACTTCAAATACTCGTGACAATATCAAGGCAATGATCATTATATAGGCCTCACGTCCAGGATTAGTAGACCGGCTCCTGCCTGCATCTACTACTATTACTCCACACATCGACCGCTATCCAGCGTGCATCTAGTTTATTAAGTTCATGGAGGAAGGGAGTAATGCAATAAGAACGATGACATGATGTAGACAAGATCTATCTATGTAGAGATAGACCCCATCGTTTTATCCTTAGTAGCAACGATACATACATGTCGGTTGCCTTTCTATCACTGGGATCAAGCACCGTAAGATCGAACTCACTACAAAGCACCTCTTCCCATTGCAAGATAAATAGATCAAGTTGGCCAAAAAAACCCAAATATCGGAGAAGAAATACGAGGCTATAAGAGATCATGCATAAAAGAGATCAAAGAAACTCAAATAATTTCATGGATATAAAACATAGATCTGATCATAAACTCAAAGTTCATTGATCCCAACAAACACACCGCAAAAAGAGTTACATCATATGGATCTCCAAGAGACCATTGTATTGAGAATCAAGAGAGAGAGAGGAAGCCATCTAGGTACTAACTACGGACCTGATGGTCTACAAAGAACTACTCACGCAAATCGGAGAGGCACCAATGGAGGTGGTGAACCCCATCCGAGATGGTGTCTAGATTGGATCTGGTGGTTCTGGACTCTACGGCGGCTGGATCAATATTTCGTCAACTCCCCTATGGTTTTGGGAATATTGGGGTATTTATAGAGCAAAGAGGCGGTCCGGGGGCACCCGAGGTGGGCACAACCCACCAGGACGCGCATGGGCCTCGTGGCACACCCTGGTAGGTTGTGCCTCCCTCGGAGCACCCCCCAGGTGCAGCTAGGGCCCTTTGTGTTCCTTCTGGCCCATAAAAATTCTTCATAAAGTTTCGTGGCATTTGAACTCCGTTTGATATTGATTTTCTGCGATGTAAAAACCATGGAAAAAGCAGCAACTGGGACTTGGCACTATGTCAATATGTTAGTACCAAAAAATGATATAAAATGAATATAAAATGATTATAAAACATCCAAGATTGATAATATAACAGCATGGAACAATAAAAAATTATAGATACATTGGATACGTATCACCGCTGAGGTGCTCCAAGTGCACCATCACCTTCAGCTCGTCCGACCAGCTCAAGTGCGTGGCAATTGCCGGCACTCTCATGATGCTCTACTCGCTCGTCATCAGTAATGTACTTGTCACTAAGACCCTCATTGATGGTGGTGCGGGGCTCAATGGTCTTTCCATCAAGACATTCAACCGCCTCCAAGTGCCGTACGCTCAACTGCAACCCACCAAGCCCTTCTCAGGAGTGACCGATGGCTCCACCACCCCGAAAGGGCAAATCCGCCTCCCAGTCACCTTCGGCAAGCGCGACAACTACCGCACCGAGCTCATCGACTTCGACGTCGCCCACATCAGTATGCCGTACAATGCCATCCTTGGACATCCGGCCCTGGCCAAGTTCATGGCGGTGACCCACCACGGCTACAGTGTCCTCAAGATGCTAGGAAGCTGTGGCATCATCACGGTTACCTGCGAGGAGATGGGCGTGGTGTGCTCCTTTGAACGCGCCTACCAGGCTGTGACAGTTGAAGACGCAGACAACGAAGGCGCCATCTACCCTCCTGAGGCAGTCCCCGAGAAGAAGAAGCAGCTGCTTCGCCAAGGGCTTCAGGAGAGTGGTGTCTCCAGTGGCACCACCTCAAGACCAGTGCCCACGGATGGGGCACCTCCCTCTCTCGCATAGGAAGGGCCACCCAGCGCCCTCCTTAGGCTGAGCTCGGGGGCTCTTTTTTGGAGGGCCACTGACCTAGCTAACGTCACGAGGGAGGCGCTCGGGCGCCACGTGGAGGCATGCTTCACTGCACGCTTCCCTCACGAGGGCACTAGGCACAAAGTGCCAGGTACTCAGGAGTTCATCACCAAGATGACCGAGAAGCTTCAAGAGGTAGGAGCCATGCGCGGCGACCATCCCCTACCACCTGGCGCAGCCCCTTGTCCTGGCGAGGACAACGAGCTGCGCGTCTGCGTCAATGTCCCCGGGCTCAACAAAGCTACAGCTCAAGAGCGCTTCTGGCCTTCGGCCGCTGGCTAGGGTGAGGGCCCACCTCATAGCTATGTTCGCATGCCTTTCAGCCTACCGAGCATGGCTGCCGCCTACTAGCGTCGCCTGCGAAGCATCGTGGCTGTTTAGGAGGCCAGGTACCATGTGGTCCTGGCGGAGGCAGCGGCGGTTTTCTGCGAACTCCCCGAGCCTTCAGAGCCTCCCGAGGTGCAAGACCAAGGCAACTTGTGAGGGGCGACCCCTCTAGGGAGCATCCTCAGCTACTTCAACATCTCTCTAGCAATGGCACCAGGTGACATTTTCCAGTTTATTTAGTTCGGGGCACCCCTCGGGCTGCATCATCCCCATGTCGCATGGGCCTATCCCTGTGGCGCGTATCCTTTCGCATCTTTAGTTTACCTTGTTGGGGGCGCCCCTTGGGCTGCATCATCCCCAGGTCGCGTAGGGTCCATCCCTGCGGCATGTATCGTTCTCGCATTTATCTGGACAAGATTTATCTCCTCCCATGAGTACTTTAAGATTATTATATGCATGTCCGGTACTTCGATACCATGAATATCATACGCCCTTGCAAACCCACCCACAACCGCCTCATCATTAAGGACTGGCACGGCGTCTGTGCTCGGGTCAGTCCCTGCAGTGTCTCTAAACCCAAGAGGTTGAGCTCTGGCTCATGGGCCAGCTCCCGTGTACGTCACTTCCCATGGCCCTTGGTGCCTTGTTCTCGCATGAGCTAATCGCGGGCGGACGAGCTAGGGCGTGTGACCCGGTGCCTCGCCACCACGGGAGCCGCGAGTCAGTTATCTTTCTTCAGGATTTTTGCATGAGAAGACTAGGCACGATGTCTGTGCTCGGGTTCGTCCCTGCAGTGTCGATAAACCCAACGACTGAGCTCTGTCTGGCGGGCTGGCCCCGTTCATGTCACCTCCTGTGGTCGTTGGTGTCTAGCCTTCTCATGTGATCACCTCAGGAGATTCACTCGGTGTAGGTTGCCTAACCATCTCACAGGGCCATCACAACTATCAAGAATCAAATTCAGGCGCAAACCGCCTTGAGGTAGGGCCTCGTGAGTCCTGTGCTGGCTCACGAGTGCCCAGACACACCTCGTCTAGCCCTGCCGTGCAAGTGTCAGGGCGGGGCTGTACAGGCCCGAGGGCTCCACTCAGAGCGAGCCCTCACCCACGCACCAGTGGAAGCACCATGATCCGCGCTGGCAGTCGACACGGTTGAGGCGTGACTATGCCCGTGCAAGTGCGGAAGCGCCATGCTCCATGTTGGTGATAAACAACTGAGGGCGGCCCCATGGTCGCAACAACCTCAGGGAGCCGCCAGGCTTAGTGTCTGGCCTCGTCACAACGCCCCCCTACGGGAGACGGGTGAGGGGGCTGGGCACGGGGGCTACGCTTAGGACACACCTAGCGTACGCTACTATGTCTTGAGCTTGCGTTGGTTTTCCTCGAAGAGGAAGGGATGATGCAGCAGAGTAGCGTAAGTATTTCCCTCAGTTTTTGAGAACCAAGGTATCAATCCAGTAGGAGCCCACGCTCAAGTCCCTCGTACCTGCACAAAGTGATAGCCACTCGCAACCAACATGATTAGGGGTTGTCAAGCCCTTCACGGTCACTTACGAGAGTGAGATCTGATAGATAGAATATTTTTGGTATTTTTGATATAAAGATGCAAAGTAAAAATTAAAAGCAAAGTAAATAGCAAAACAATATAAATGTGATGCAGATTGATATGATGAGAATAGACCCCGGGGCCATAGGTTTCACTAGTGGCTTCTGTCAAGAGCATATGTATTCTACGGTGGGTGAACAAATTACTGTTGAGCAATTGATAGAATTGAGCATAATTATGAGAATATCTAGGCATGATCATGTATATAGGCATCACGTCCGTGACAAGTAGATTGAAGCGATTCTGCATCTACTACTATTACTCCACTCATCGACCGCTATCCAGCATGCATCTAGAGTATTAAGTTAAAAACAAAGTAACGCCTTAAGCAAGATGACATGATGTAGAGAGATAAATTCGTGCAATATGAAATAAAACCCATCTTGTTATCCTCGATGACAATGATACAATACGTGCCTTGCTGCCCCTTCTGTCACTGGGTAAGGACACCGCAAGATTGAACCCAAAGCTAAGCACTTCTCCCATGGCAAGAACTACCAATCTAGTTGGCCAAATCAAACGGATAATTCGAAGAAACTTGCAAAGATAACCAATCATGCATAAAAGAATTCAGAGAAGATTCAAATATTATTCATAGATAGACTTGATCATAAACCCACAATTCATCGGTCTCAACAAACACACCGCAGAAAGAAGATTACATCGAATAGATCTCCACAAGAGAGGGGGAGAACTTTGTATTGAGATTCAAAGAGAGAGAAGAAGCCATCTAGCTACTAACTATGGACCCGAAGGTCTGAGGTAAACTACTCACACTTCATCGGAGAGGCTATGATGATGTAGAAGCCCTCCGTGATGACAACCCTCTTCCGACGGAGCTCCAGAACAGGCCCCAAGATGGGATCTCATGGATACAGAAAGTTGCGGCGGTGTAATTGAGTTTTTGGCTCCTATTCTGATCATTTGGGGGTACGTGTCTATATATAGGAGGAAGGAGTACGTCGGTGGAGCACCGAGGGGCCCACGAGGCAGGGGGCGCGCCGTAGGGGGGGGTGGGAGAGCCCCCACCCTCGTGAACACCTCTTTGCTTCCTTGCAGTAGGGTCCAAGTCTCCTGGATCACGTTCAGCGAGAAAAATACATTCCTAAAGATTTTATTCCGTTTGGACTCCGTTTGATATTCCGTTTATCTGAAACACTGAAATAGGCAAAAAAATAGCAATTCTGGGCTGGGCCTCCGGTTAATAGGTTAGTCCCAAAAATAATATAAAAGTGGAAAATAAAGCCCAATATAGTCCAAAACAGTAGATAATATAGCATGGAGCAATCAAAAATTATAGATACGTTGGAGACGTATCAGGCATCCGCAAGCTTAATTCCTGCTCGTCCTTGAGTAGGTAAATGATGAAAAGAAATTTTTTGATGCGGAGTGCTACTTGGCATAATTTCAATGTAAATCTTCTTAATTGTGGTATGAATATTCAGATTAGAAAGATTCAAGGCAAAAGTTTATATTGACATAGAAAATAATAATACTCTAAGCATACTAACAAAGCAATTATGTCTTCTCAAAATAACATGGCCAAAGAAAGGTATCCCTACAAAATCATATAGTCTAGCTATGCTCCATCTTCCCCACAAAAAGTATTTAAATCATGCACAACCCCGATGACAAGCCAAGCAATTGTTTCATACTCTAACTTTTTCAAAACTTTTTCAATCTTCACGCAATACATGAGCGTGAGCCATGGATATATCACTATAGGTGGAATACAATGGTGGTTGTGGAGAAGACAAAAAGGAGAAGATAGTCTCGCATCGACTAGGCGTATCAACGGGCCATGGAGATGCCTGTCAATAGATATCAATGTGAGTGAGTAGGGATTGCCATGCAACGGATGCACTAGAGCTATAAGTATATGAAAGCTCAAAAAGAAACTAAGTGGGTGTGCATCCAACTTGCTTGATCATGAAGACCTATGGCAATTTGAGGAAGCCCATCATTGGAATATACAAGCCAAGTTCTATAATGTAAAATTCCCACTAGTATATGAAAGTGATAACATGAGAGACTCTCTACTATGAAGATCATGGTGCTACTTTGAAGCACAAGTGTGGTAAAAGTATAGTAGCATTGTCCCTTCTCTCTTTTTCTCTCATTTTTTATTTGGGCCTTTTTATGGCCTTTTTTTTATTTGGGCTTCTTTGGCCTCTTTTTTTATTTTTCGTCCGAAGTCTCAACCCGACTTATGGGGGAATCATAGTCTGCATCATTCTTTCCTCACTGGGACAATGCTCTAATAATGATGATCATGACACTTTTATTTTTCTTATAGCTCAACAATTACAACTCGATACTTAGAACAAAATATGACTCTATGTGAATGCATCCGGCGGTATGCCGGGATATGCAATATGACAATGATGAAGTGTGTCATGATGAACAAGATGGTGGAAAGTTGCATGGCAATTTATCTCGGAATTGCTATGGAAATGCCATAATAGGTAGGTATGGTGGCTGTTTTGAGGAAGGTATATGGTAGGTGTATGATACCGGCGAAAGTTGCGCGGTATTTGAGAGGCTAGCAAGGGTGGAAGGGTGAGAGTGCGTATAATCCATGGACTCAACATTAGTCATAAAGAACTCATATACTTACTGCAAAAATTTAGAAGTTATCAAAGCGAAGTATTACGCGCATGATCCTAGGGGGATAGATTGGTAGGAAAAGACCATTGCTCGTCCCCGACTGCCACTCATAAGGAAGACAATCAATAAATAAATCATGCTCCGACTTCATCACATAACGGTTCACCATACGTGCATGCTACGGGAATCACAAACTTTAACACAAGTATTCTTTAAATTCAGAACTACTCAACTAGCATGACTTTAATATTATCACCTCCATATCTCAAAACAATTATCATGCTTCAATCCTTTCTTAGTATTCAATGCACTCAAAAGAAAGTTTCACAAATCTTGAATACCAAGCATATTATTATTAGGCAAATTACCATGCTATTAAGAGACTCTCAAATTAATTTAAGTGAAGCATGAGAGATCAATAGTTTCTTTAAAACATATCCACCACCGTGATCGAAAAGATCTAAGTGAAGCACATAGAGCAAAATTGTAACACTCAAAATATATAAGTGAAGCACATAGAGCAAAATTATCTAGCTCAAAAGATATAAGTGAAGCACATAGAGCAAAATTATCTAGCTCAAAAGATATAAGTGAAGCACATAGAGTATTCTATCAAATTTTAATTCATGTTTGGCTCTCTAAAAAGGTGTGTACAGCAAGTATGATTGTGGCATACTAACAAACAAAGACACAAATAATACAAGACGCTCCAAGCAAAACACATATCATGTTGGTGAATAAAAATATAGCTCCAAGAAAATTACCGATGGAAGTGGACGAAAGAGGGGATGCCTTCCGGGGCATCCCCAAGCTTTGACTTTTTGGTGTCCTTGGATTATCTTGGGGGTTCCATGGGCATCCCCAAGCTTAGGCTCTTGCCACTCCTTGTTCCATGATCCATCAAAAGAATTCACCCAAAACTTGAAAACTTCACAACACAAAACTCAAAATAGAAAACTCGTGAGCTTCGTTAGCGAAAGAAAACAAAAGACCACTTAAAGGTACTGTAATGAACTCATTCTTTATTTATACTGGTGTTAAACCTACTGTATTCCAACTTCTCTATGGATTATAAACTATTTTACTAGCCATAGATTCATCAAAATAAGCAAACAAGACACGAAAAACAGAATCTGTCAAAAACAGAACAGTCTGTAGTAATCTGTAGCTAGCGCAAGATCTGAAACCCCAAAAATTCTAAAATAAGTTTCTGGAGGTGAGGAATTTATCTATTAATCATCTTCAAAAATAATTAACTAAATATCTCTCTTCAAATAAAAATGACAGCAGTTATCGTGAGCGCTAAAGTTTCTGTTTTTTTACAGCAAGTTCAACAAGACTTTCCCCAAGTCTTCCCAAAGGTTCTACTTGGCACAAACACTAATTAAACACAAAAAAAAACAACCAAAACAGAGGATAAATAATTTATTTATTACTAAACAGGAGCAAAGAGCAAGGAATAAAAGTAAAATTGGGTTGCCTCCCAACAAGCGCTATCGTTTAACGCCCCTAGCTAGGCATAACAAGTAAGGATAGATCTAGGTATTGCCATCTTTGGTAGGCAATCCATAAGTGGCTCTCATGATAGTTTCATATGGTAATTTTATTTTCTTTCTTGGAAAGTGTTCAATGCCCTTTTTTAATGGAAATTGAAATCTAATATTCCCTTCCTTTATATCAATAATCGCACCAACCGTTCTAAGGAAAGGTCTACCAAGAATAATAGGGCAAGAAGGATTGCAATCTATATCAAGAACAATGAAATCTACGGGCACATAATTCCTATTTGCGTCAATAAGAACATCATTAATTCTTCCCATAGGTTTCTTAATAGTGGAATCTGCAAGATGCAAGTTTAGAGAGCAATCATCAAAATTGCGGAAATCTAGTAAATCACACAAAGTCTTGGGAATAGTAGAGACACTAGCACCCAAATCACACAAAGCACAAAACTCATGATCTTTAATTTTAATTTTAATAGTTGGTTCCCACTCATCATAGAGTTTTCTAGGGATAGAAATTTTCAACTCAAGTTTTTCTTCATAAGATTGCATCAAGGCATCAACAATATGTTCGGTGAAGGCTTTATTTCGACTATAAGCATGTGGAGAATTTAGCACGGATTGCAACAAAGAAATACAATCAATAAAAGAGCAATTTTCATAATTAAATTCCTTGAAATCCAATATAGTGGGTTTAGCAACATCTAGATTTTTATTTCTTTCTATCCCACTTTCATCAATTTCATCATTAAGATCTAAACACTCCGAATTTGTAAAACGCCTTCTAGGTAAAGGAAGATCATATTAAGTTTCATCAAGATTCATATTGCAAAATAAAGATTTAATTGGAGACACATCAATAACTTTTAGATCTTCATCTTGATTTTCATAGGAATTGGAAGAACACGCTTTAATAAAGGCATCTTTGGAAGCACGCATCCTAGCGGTTCTTTCCTTACACTCATCAATTGAAATTCTCATGGCTTTTGGACACTCATTAATATCATGCTTAGGTGGAATAGATCTAATTTTCAAAGCATCAGCATCAAGAGCAATTCTATCAATGTTCCTAGCCAAATAATCAATCTTAAGCAATTTTTATTCAATCATAGCATTAAAATTCTTTTGCGAAGAAATAAATTCTTTAATATTAGATTCAAAATCAGAGGGCATCTTATTATAATTTCCATAAGAGTTGTTGTAGGAATTCCCATAATTATTAGAAGGATTACTAGGCTATGGCCTTGGATTAAAATTCCATCTATAAGCGTTGTTACCAAAATTATTCCTGCCAACAAAATTCAGATCCATAGATTCATTATTATTCTCAATCAAAGTAGACAAAGGAATATCATTAGGATCAGAATAAACACTCTTAGTAGCAAATAATTTCATAAGTTCATCCATCTTCCCACTCAACACGTTAATTTCTTCTATCGCATGCACTTTTTATTAGAAGTTCTTTCAGTGTGCCATTGAGAATAATTAACCATAATATTATCTAGGAGTTTAGTAGCATCTCCTAAAGTGATTTCCATAAAAGTGCCTCCCGCGGCCGAATCTAAAAGATTTCTAGAAGCAAAATTCAATCTGGCATAAATTTTTTGTATAATCATCCACAAATTCAAACCATGAGTAGGGCAATTACGTATCATTAATTTAATTCTCTCCCAAGCTTGTGCAACATGTTCATGATCAAGTTGTTTAAAGTTCATTATATCGTTTCTAAGAGAGATGATCTTAGCGGGAGGAAAATACTTAGAGATAAAAGAATCTTTGCATTTGTTCCATGAATCAATACTATTCTTAGGCAAAGACGAAAACCAAGCTTTAGCACGATCTCTAAGCGAAAAAGGAAATAGCTTCAATTTAATGACATCATTATTCACATCTTTTTTCTTTTAGATATCACATAAATCAACGAAGCTATTCAGATGAGTAGCGGCATCTTCACTAGGAAGGCCGGCGAATTCATCTTTCATAACAAGATTCAACAAAGCAGTATTAATTTCACAAGATTCAGCATCGGTAAGAGGATCAACCGGAGTGCTAAGGAAATCATTATTATTGGTATTGGTGAAGTCACACAATTTAGTAGTATCTTGAGCCATCGCAACAAGCAAGCAATCTAACACACACGAGCAAACAAAAAGCAAACGGACGAAGAGAGGCAAATAGAGAGGGAGGATAGGGAGAGAGAAGGCGAATAAAACGGCAAGGGTGAATTGGGGGGAGAGGAAAACGAGAGGCAAATGGCAAATAATGTAATGCAAGAGATAGGGATTGTGATGGGTACTTGGTATATTGACTTTTTGCGTAGACTCCCCGGCAACGGCGCCAGAAATACTTCTTGCTACGTCTTGAGCTTGTGTTGGTTTTCCCCGAAGAGGAAGGGATGATGCAGCAGAGTAGCGTAAGTATTTCCCTCAGTTTTTGAGAACCAAGGTATCAATCTAGTAGGAGCCCACGCTCAAGTCCCTCGTACCTGCACAAAGCGATAGCTACTCGCAACCAACGCGATTAGGGGTTGTCAAGCCCTTCACGGTCAATTACGAGAGTGAGATCTGATAGATAGAATATTTTTGGTATTTTTGATATAAAGATGCAAAGTAAAAAGTAAAAGCAAAGTAAATAGCAAAACAATATAAAAGTGATGGAGATTGATATGATGAGAATAGATCCGGGGGCCATAGGTTTCACTAGTGGCTTCTCTCAAGAGCATAAGTATTCTACGGTGGGTGAACAAATTACTATTAAGCAATTGATAGAATTGAGCATAATTATGAGAATATCTAGGCATGATCATGTATATAGGCATCACGTCTGTGACAAGTAGATCGAAACAATTCTGCATCTACTACTATTACTCCACTCATCGACCGCTATCCAGCATGCATCTAGAGTATTAAGTTAAAAACAGAGTAACGCCTTAAGCAAGATGACATGATGTAGAGAGATAAATTCATGCAATATGAAATAAACCCCATCTTGTTATCCTCGATGGCAACGATACAATACGTGCCTTGCTGCCCCTTCTGTCACTGGGTAAGGACACTGCAAGATCGAACCCAAAGCTAAGCAGTTCTCCCATCGCAAGAACTACCAATCTAGTTGGCCAAACCAAACAGATAATTCGAAGAGACTTGCAAAGATAACCAATCATGCATAAAAGAATTCAGAGAAGATTCAAATATTATTCATAGATAGACTTGATCATAAACCCACAATTCATCGGCCTCAACAAACACACCGCAAAAAGAAGATTACATTGAATAGATCTCCGCAAGAGAGGGGGAGAACTTTGTATTGAGATTCAAAGAGAGAGAAGAAGCCATCTAGCTACTAACCATGGACCCGAAGGTCTGAGGTAAACTACTCACACTTCATTGGAGAGGCTATGATGATGTAGAAGCCCTCCGGGATGACGACCCTCTTCCGGCGGAGCTCCGGAACAGGCCCCAAGATGGGATCTCGTGGATACAGAAAGTTGCGGCGGTGTAATTAATTTTTTGGCTCCTGTTCTGATTGTTTGGGCGTATGTGTGTATATATATAGGAGGAAGGAGTACGTCGATGGAGCACCGAGGGGCCCACGAGGCAGGGTGCGCGCCCTAGGGGGGGTGGGGGCGCCCCCCACCCTCGTGAACACCTCTTTGCTTCCTTGCAGTACGGTCCAAGTCTCCTGGATCACGTTCGGTGAGAAAATCACGTTCTTGAAGATTTTATTCCATTTGGACTCCGTTTGATATTCCGTTTATCTGAAACACTGAAATAGGCAAAAAAAACAACAATTCTGGGCTTGGCCTCCGGTTAATAGGTTAGTCCCAAAAATAATATAAAAGTGGAAAATAAAGCCCAATATAGTCCAAAACAGTAGATAATATAGCACGGAGCAATCAAAAATTATAGATACGTTGGAGACGTATCATACGCCACCTTGCCAGGTCCCTAGGACCTGGTCATCGTGCGTCCCTCCCGAGCGGGACCTCGCCGAGGAAAGGTATGGAGGTCTGTTTGTGCGTCAAGGGGGACTCCTGAGCATCGCGACCCAGGAGCCTAACTGGTCACATAGCCCCTCACCCCTTGGTCTCGTCCTGGCGATCCGGACGACTCAACGACGGCAGAGGCATGCGCTGGGCCGGACCCTGCCAACACAGAACACTAATGCCTACTCTTGCATCTGCTTCCCACGGGCCATTTGTGCATCAAGGGGGACTCCTGAGAATCGCGACTCAGTAGCCTAACTGGTCATGTAGCCCTCTACCCCTTGGCCTCGTCCTGGTGATCCGGACGACCCAACGACGACTGAGGTATGCGCGGGGTCGGGCCCTGCCAACGTAGAACATCAGGCAAACGGGAAGGAAATCTCGGAATCCTAAGAAATTATTACAAGACATATTGTTCTTCAAATACCAAAAAGAAGTTTTAACGCCTCCATGAGGCATGGTGCATATTGCAGCAAAATAAAGGAGGAAAGGAGCACCGCCAGCAAGCCTTCTCTTCAGCCTTGGGCACTGCCGTCAGGGAGTGCCCCATCGTCGACAGCATCACCGTCACCCGTGTCGTCACCCGTGGCCGTAGGATCGGCGGCACCATCAGCTGGAGGTGTAGGGTCGATGGCGAGGAACTTCTCCAGTAGGGCCTCCATTAGGTACTTCACGACGTTGGTAGCGGCTGCGCAGTGCTCCTCGTCCACAGGCTCAAGCAGAGCTCCAAGGTCGGCGCTCGGGTCACGAAGATGGAGGTGGCTGAAGATGCGCGTCATAGACGAGGAGGAGAGCGCGCGGGCTTCCCCTTCCACTATGGTGCCGACCCCATTGGCAATGCCCTCGAGTGCCTGGACAAGCTGGGGGATCAGCTCGGCAGGGCCCTCCTCAGTAGTCACCAATGGCTTCTTCAACCCCCTTCCATAGAGATCCCGCAATGCATTGTGGCACCTCTTCTCATGGGAATCGAAGGCATCACGATCAACGGCAAGGATGTTAGCCTTGGCCTCCAGCAGGGCCTTCTCCCCTCCACCCCCTTCTTCATCTTCTCCAGGTGATCGCGCTCCACGATCTGCGCCCGCGCCAACTACTCCAGCTTGGTGTCACGGCCAGCGACTGCGTCTTCTCAAGCCTTCAACCCCTCCTCCCGTGCCTCGCGTTGACGAGCCTCGGCAGCCCGTTCGTTGCGCAGGGTCTCCAGCTCGGCCTCCACAGCCCGACAGTGCTCCTTGGCGGCCTCGACATCCTTCAACGCCACCTCGCGGGCAACTACGGCCAGGTCGGCAGCATGCTTACCCTCCTCAGAAGCTGCCACGGCCTGACCCCATGCCACCCTCACGGACCCATTGGATCACAGCCACCTCGAGATCAACTCCATTCGCCCCGACACTAGCCGACGGTCAGCACCCTGAAAGTCGTTGCGAAGCTGGGTCAGTGCGAGAAGGGCGTCCTCCAGGGCATCAGGCGAAGCAGGGGATCACGGCCCAGTGGTATGACGGAAGGGGGGAGAGATGGCATCGACAATAAGGCCTGCAGGTCAGCGGCAGCCGAAGGGGTCGGGGGCTCCTGAGCCTTCGCGACCTCGCATGCGAGATGGGGGCGGGAGCCTCAGGAGTTGGCTTGGCTATGGACATCTCCTTCTCTTGAGGACTGACTTCTAGATCTCGCGAGGAAGACCCGGACGCTGAGGCGCGGGAGCCATCACCGTCCTTCCGCGCCGGAGGTGGCGCGACCACGGCAGGCCACTGGGCCTCAGGGGATGCGGTCACCCCCTTCTTCTTCTTCACCACCGGTGCTGGCCAACCAGCACAAGGGGGAGAAATCAAGAAACTACGGCGAGGACATGAATGAAGGATCAGGACGGAGCGCTTACTGGTCCACAACGGCGTACACCCTCACCCTCTTCTGGAGCACCAAGCCCGAAGGCTTCACGGGCTGGGACACCGGCATGCAAGCCCCAGGGGCAGACAAGGGCACGACGGCCGGACCCGCAGCAGCGCCGGTTGGTGACGGAGCAGAAGCGTCGCCTCGGGAGATCAGCGCCAATCTGCTCTTCTTTAGGACCCCGGCCTGCAGCATCTTCGGGGGCGTGCCCCTAGACCTCGTGGTGACCCCGGCGGGGTGCGGCGACCCCCTCACCGGATGCTGTCCAGCGTCATCGTCGTTAGGGAGGGTGTGGAGGAGATCTGCCAGGCACGGAGGAGAAGTCTCCCACTCCCCCTCCCGGGTCGCCTCCGAGTCCGACCTCTCCTCTTGGCCGGACTCACCAGAGGACACCACCACCGGGGCTCCAGCGGGCGCCGGCGGCACGAGCCCGCGCTCATCGAAGACGGGCATGGCGGCAACAATCTTTGCCCCATCCGGGCGACAGTACAACAGAAGATGGGAATCAGGCGGGTACCCCTGGTCCTCCCCGACCAGGAGGCAGAGTCCCTTGTCCAACTCCTTGTCAGACAAGGCATCCGGTCAAGGCGGAGGTTGCCTCCCTCGTCCGTGAGCTTCCATAAGGGGCGTGAGCGCGCCTGGAGCGGAGCCAGGTGCTGCGCCAGGAACTCCTTCACGATCATGGCCCTTTTCAGCTTCTCCACCTTCGGGTCGTCGAGCTTCAGGTCAGCCACCATCTTCCCCAACATCTGCTCCGCCCGCGGGCCGGTCAGCTTCGCGCTATTCCACCCCTCTTGAGGCACTGGCATCCCCGTTGGCAGCACCAGCCAAGGGTAGGGGCTCTTGTCATCCAAGAGGACCCACTTGTTTTGGAAGCCGTCCACCTTCTTCCCGGCTCTTGAAATTGTGTTTCTTCCATTGGCCGCAATGAAGTTGGCGCACCACAAGCATTGGCCCTTCTTGTTCCGGAGGTAGAAGAAATGGCGAAGCAGCGCCACGGATGGCATCGCCCCCCACGAATGCTTCACAGTAAAAGGCGAAGATCGATAGGAGGAGGATGGAGTTGGGATGAAGTTGGAGGGCGTGGAGCTTGTAGTGGAGGAGGACGGCATAGAAAAATTCAGAGAAAGGGGGGACCAGCCCCGCAAAGACACTGTGCATGAAGAAGGGTAGAAGGTACTACTCGAGGCCTTCGGTTCGGCGGAGCTAGCCCGATGCGCGGTCTCTCCCCCCTCATTCCTGTCGCCCGCTGCCATCAGGAGCGCGGCGGCGAGGTTCTTCTCCGAGACTACGGGCGCGCTTAGGGTGGGCTCGAACCGGGAGCGCATGGCCTTAGCCTTGTCGGTGGCCATCGGCCGCAACCTCAGAGGAAAGTTTCAACGGATCTGGAGTCTCTTTGGGCAGGAAGGAGAAGGGGATCTGGAGCAAGACGAAGGAAGAGCAATGAAATCCCTATGGTGGGCGCCAACCCTTTTTTCAAGCAAGGACAGTTGCCGAGGTAGCGTGGGAAGCAGAGGTTCCCACGTCCAGTCAATTGCCACAAGTCGACCGAGGCTGTATGTGGTTGGGGCTTGCGCCGCTCCGCACTTGCCCTTTGGCTTCACTCGAAGCCAAGTTCGAGCGCGCCTTGAGCCCAGGGGCTACTGTCGGCGTTCTGGGACCGGGGGTGCCCAGACTTGCCTGCATGCGGCCCGCGGCGTGGCTCCAGCAGCGGCCTGGCACGACCTAGTTTGGCAGCAACAACACAAGACCCTCGCGAGGCGGACGACACCAAGACCTCCTCGGGGGCATCCACGCTAGGCTGGCTCCTGAGGAGCGGAGATATCAAGGCATGGTGCACCTCGCGAGGTTCACGTGACGTGAGCCATGATGACCAAGGCCAGGCGGGTGCCAACAGCACAGTGTACCAGTTTCCTCTTTGGTGCTAAGGAGGCAAGCGCAGGCGCGGAGTCCCGAGGAATCAGGCAAAGGTTTCCATATCGGTGCAACAAGACCAAGACCGCCAGGATGACAAGATGGAGGTCATCACAGAGCCCACAACAGCGTCACCCCAGAGCCTTTGTAGGGGAAGACTACTTCTGTCAGGATAACTTGTACTAGTTGTCTCCCTTCGAATTTGGCCGTTGTGGGATCCCTTCCTGCCTACATTTGGTAAGAGGACCTAGGCCACTATAAATAGGACTTTGCCACCACCATAGAGAGGAGGATCATTCGGACCATCCCCACACCCACCAGCTCATCGAGCTCAAGAACACCTCACCTCCTGAGGCTGTTCGTCCACTGTACTAGCTAATCCTCATCCCTCAAGGCAATCCACCACAAAGCTGGAGTAGGGTATTACACCGCAAGGTGGCCCGAACCAGGATAAATATCTGTGTCTCCCGTTATTTAGGTTTGTCGAGCTAGGCCGTGGGATCGTTAGCGAGCGAGCTAGGGAGAGAGTGTTCGAACCTCTCAAGGGTCTGCGGAGCCCTGAATCCGACTATTTCATTTCATCATGATGACTATGCTATTGCTTTGTTATGCATGCACCTGAGTACTTATTCCGCTGCTTGTAGTTTGTTGATTAGTAAATTCCTCAAGTTGAATTTCCTTAGTGACGAATTTTTAAAAATTGCCTATTCACCCCCTCTAGTCGATATAACGCACTTTCAATTGGTATCAAAGGAAGGTACTCCCTTGTTCTGTGTGATTTTGGTTTAACCACCTAGAGTTTTAGTTATGTCGACTGCAGACATGATCAAGGTCTCGGCTAGGTGTCGTACCTTCGATGCGACGGATGTCGGTGTCAAAACCGGCGGATCTCGGGTAGGGGGTCCCGAACTGTGCATCTAAGGTTGATGGTAACAGGAGACAGGGGATACGAAGTTTTACCCAGGTTCGGGCCCTCTTGATGGAGGTAATACCCTACGTCCTTCTTGATTGATATTGATGAAAAAGAGTATTACAAGGGTTGATCTACCACGAGATCGTAATGGTTAAACCCTAGAAGTCTAGCCTGTATGACTAAGGTATTGAGTATATCCTTTCCGGACTACACCCTCCGGTTTATATAGGCACCAGGGGAATCTAGGGTTACATAGAGTCGGTTACATAAGATGGAATCTTCATAGTTGTTCGCCAAGCTTGCCTTCCACGCCAAGGAGAGTCTTATCCGGACACGGTTGTATTCTTCGGTCTTTGTATCTTCACAGCCCATCAGTCCGGCCCATAGATAACAGCCGGACGCCCGAGGACCCCTTAGTCCAGGACTCCCTCAGTAGCTCCCGAACCAGTCTTCAATAGCAAGGTGTTCGGCACACAGATTATCTTTGGTATTGCAAGGCGGGTTCCACCTTTAGTGATTTCCAAGTAGTGTATTCGAATGTAGATTCGATGTCTCCCCTTGGCTTCTGCACGCTTAATGTCCTCGTTTTCCACGTGTCGAGCGAATGCATACAGTCAGGGTATTTTTTTGCAAATAACACCCCAATCCTGAAAGGAAGAGCATCTATTTAAAGAGATTGGATCTCAGATCCTTTCGGCACCAAGCGGGGAAAATCCTCAGAGATTGCCAGCCAAGACCATTCCAACATGGCCAACAATCCTAGCTCCTCTTCCCGTTCCAACCTAGAGAGAGGTGAGTGGGAGAGGTGCTCTGTGTCCCATAGCCGATTGGCAAAGCTGCAAACGCAGGGATTTCTCCCCCAGTAGATCTGGTCCCTGTTCGAGCAGGGTTGGCTTCCTTCAATGGCAAAACCCAGGCAGAGGATTTTCCCAATCCGTTTGCGGGAGAACGGGTGTGCTTCGTCCCCTATCTGCTAAGGGGAGTGGGGTTTCCAATCCACCCATTCCTCCAAGGGCTGCTGGAGTACTATGGCCTCCAGTTGCACAATTTTACCCCCGGCTCCATCCTCCACATTGCCGATTATGCCCTAGCCGAACTAACGGGAACGTAGGGCATAAGAACAGGAGCGAGGCAACCCAGCTTGGCCAAAACTTAAGTCATATCGATGCATATAATGGCGAAGAAAAGGTACATATGGAAAAAACGCATATGAGCTGAGCTTGATGCTCTAAGAATAGTCGCAAGCTTCTGTACGAGAAGCCCCCAGGTATAATGAATGTACATATTTAGAGATGTACGCATCAGGTAGGGATTTGTAGACGTACTAAAGCCGTAAGGCTAAAGAAAAAACGAAAAAGGTAAAAAAACGAAAGGAGAGGGAAGAAAAATAACTGTAGTAACAGTAGGGAGGAAACAAACACAGAGGCATAAAATCGTCGTAGTCTGGCCACATTCCAGGGGTTCGGCTCCAGGTGATTGTCTGACGCATCACGTAGGCGGTACACTCCTCCGGTGAGAACTTCGTCAATGATGAAGGGACCCTCCCACTTGGGCTTGAGTTTGTCCTTTTTCTTCTCCGGCAAGCATAGAACGAGTTCGCCAACGTTATAAATCTTGGCCTGCACTTCTCTGCTTTGGTACCTGCAATCCTGCTATTGATAATATGCGGAACGGGCTTTTGCGACGTCGTGCTCCTCCTCCAAGGTATCTAAGCTGTCCTGCCGATCTAGCTCGGCTTCTCTCTCTTCGTACATACGCACTCGAGGTGAGTCGTGAATAATGTCGCAGGGTAACACTGCTTCCACACAGTACACCAAGAAGAAGGGTGTATATCCGGTTGTGCGGTTGGGCATGGTCCGCAGCCCCTAGAGTACGGAGTTAAGTTCCTCCACCTAGTGCATGTCCGATTCCTTCAAAGACCGCACTAGTATGGGTTTGATGCCGATCATAATAATACCATTAGCCCATTCGACTTGATCGTTTGTCTGCGGGTGATAGACAGAGGCGTAATCGAGCTTAATGCCTAGATTAGCGCACCAGGTTTTCACCTCATCGACTGTAAAGTTGGAGCCATTATCGGTGATTATACTGTGCGGGACACCATAACGGTGTACCACGCCGGATATGAAATCTATTATTGGCTCTGCTTCGGCCGTTTTGACTGGTTTGGCCTCTATCCACTTAGTGAATTTATCCACCATGACCAGCAGATACTTTCTCTTATGGCTTCCTCCTTTAAGGGGTCCGACCATATCGAGCCCCCAGACCGCAAAAGGCCAAGTGATGGGGATTGTTTGTAAGGCAATGGGGGGCATATGTCTTTGGTTGGCAAAGAGTTGGCATCCAACGCAATGTTGGACAAGGTCCTGTGCATCTGCTCGGGCCGTCGGCCAATAAAACCCTGTATGGAAGGCCTTGCTAACAAGGGCCCGAGCTTCGGCGTGGTGACCGCCGAGTCCGGCATGAATTTCAGCTAAGAGCTGCTGCCCCTCTTCCGCGGATATACATCGTCGAAGAACTCCGGTAGCACTTTTCTTATAGAGCTCTCCATCATGATCCTTGTAGGCTTTTGAACGCCGGACAATGCAGCGGGCCTCATTTTGGTCCTCAGGAAGTTCCTTCCTGTTAAGGTAGGCTAGGAAGGGTTCGGTCCATGGGGCAATGACTACCATGATGAGATGTGCCGACGGTGTTATGTCGGTGGCTGAGCCCCCAATGACGTCGGTGTTTCCGGGATCTGGGGTTATGTTTGGATCCGGACTAGTATTGCCGTTTTCCCCCCAACCACACCACGGATGGCTTAAAAAGCCTTTCCAGGAAGATATTAGGTGGGACGGGGTCGCTCTCAGCACCGATACGAGCAAGAGCATTCGCCGCTTGATTACTTTCTCGAGCCACATGATGGAACTCGAGCCCCTTGAACCGGGCCGACATTTTTATGACTGCGTTATGACACACTGCCATCTTCGGATCTTTAGCATCGAAGTCTCCATTTATTTGAGATATTGCCAGGTTTGAGTCCCCACACACCACTAGGCGTTGTATGCCCATGGAGATAGTCATCCGAAGACCATGTAATAAGGCCTCGTATTCGGCTGCATTGTTGGAGTCTGTGTATAATATTTGAAGGATGTACTGAATGACATCTCCAGTAGGGGACGTTAAAACGACGCCCGCTCCTAACCCTGCCAGCATTTTGGAGCCGTCGAAATACATGACCCAATTGGAGTATGTGCCACACTCTTTAGGGAGTTTGGCCTCTGTCCATTCGGCGACGAAGTCGGCCAGTACCTGGGATTTGATAGCTCGACGTGGTTTATCTGTAATGTCGAATGGGAGGAGCTCGATGGCCCATTTGGCAATCTGGCCCGTAGAATCGTGATTGTTTATAATGTCATTGAGTGGTACTTCGGAGGCCACCGTGATCGAACACTCCTGAAAGTAGTGACGGAGCTTCTGGGATGCCATGAAGACTGTGTATGCTATCTTTTGGTAATGAGGGTACCGGGATTTGCATGGTGTAAGGACAGTAGATACATAGTATACTGGGTTCTGAAACGGGAATTTATGCCCGTCCTGTTCTCGTTCAACGACGAGTACGATGCTCACCACCTGATGAGTTGCCGATATGTATAATAACATCGGTTCGCCGGCGTTTGGTGCGGCCAGGATTGGACTGCTCGCAAGGAGGGATTTTATTTCCTCCAGTCCGGCTGTTGCCGCGTCCTTCCACTCAAAGTGGCCGGTTCGCCATAGAGGGCGATAGAGTGGCCGTGCCTTTTCTCCCAATCTGGAGATAAAGCGGCTTAGAGCTGCTACGCAACCCGCGAGATTTTGAACTTGTTTAAGGTCTGTTGGCTTAGTCAATTGTGACAAAGCTCGGATTTTGGCTGGGTTTGCTTCAATTCTCCTATTGGAAATGATGAAGCCCAGCAGCTTTCCAGCAGGGACGCTGAAAACGCATTTTGTCGGATTGAGCTTAATGTCATACACGCGGAGGTTGTCGAATGTGAGACATAAATGGTCTATTAGTGTTTCAACGTGTGTAGTTTTGATGACAATGTTGTCCAAATAAGCTTCAACCGTTTGCCGATCTGTTTCTCCATGCATGTTTGAATCATGCGTTGGTATGTGGCGCCAGCGTTCTTGAGCCCGAAGGGCATGGTGTTGAAGCGGAATGGCCCATATGGGGTGATGAATGCTGTTGCATCTTGGTCGGATTCCTTCATTTTGATTTGATGGTATCCGAAATATGCGTCAAGAAAACATAGTGAGTCGTGTCCTGTGGTGGCGTCAATGATTTAATCGTCGCGGGGGAGGAGAAGGGAGCCTTGGGGCATGCCTTCTTGAGGTCTTTGAAATCGAGGCACAGGCGCCAGGATTTGTCCTTCTTTGGTACCATCACCAAATTTGCTAGCCAGTCCGGATGTTTTATTTGTCAAATGAATCCGGTCTCGATTAACTTGGCTAGCTCTTACCCCATGGCTTGGCCTTTGGGTTCGGAAAAGCACCGCAGTGTTTGCTTGACCGGCTTGTGTCCCTTCAATATATTGAGGCTATGTTCGGCCAACTCGCATGGGATTCCTGGCATATCAGGAGGGTTCCAGGTGAATATATCCCAATTCTCGCGCAGGAACTCTCGCAGAGCGGCATCAACCGTCGGGTCTAGTTGTGCTCTGATGGACACTCTCTTCTTGGGGTCCATTGGATGGACTTGGAATTTGACTATTTCTTCTGCCGGTTTGAATGAGGTGGATTTGGGTCGTTTATCTAGGACCACATCATCTTTGTCCACTGTGGAGCGCAACATGGTTAACTCTTCGGCCGTGAGGGCTTCAGATAATGCCTCAAGGGCTAGGGACGCGGTTTTATTCTCGGCGCGGAGTGCTATGTCCAGATCACTAACTAGAGTGATTATACCGTGGGGCCCGGGCATCTTAAGCTTCATGTACCCATAATGGGGTATTGCTTGAAAGCGCGTAAATGCATCTCGCCCTAAGAGGGCGTGATATCCGCTGTTGAAGGGGGCCACCTGGAAGGTATATCTTCGGACCGATAGTTCTCCGGTGTGCCTAATACCACGTCGAGCGTGATTTTTCCCACACACCGTGGCTCCCGATTGGGAATGATTCCTTGGAAGGTCGTGCTGCTTTGCTTGATGCAGCTCCTGTCTATTTCCATTTTTTGTATTGTATCCTCATAGATGAGGTTCAATCTGCTGCCGCCGTCCATGAGAACCTTGGTGAGCCGAAAGCCATCCACGATTGGGCTGAGGACCAAGGCGGCTGGTGTTCGGTCTGTCATGTGTTTTGGTTCATCGCCATCGTTAAAGGTTATCGTTGTGTTGTTCCAAGGGTTTATTGTCGTGATCTGGCAGACTTCGGCGAGTTTGCGGGGTCCTCTCTTGCGCCTATTGTTTGAAGTGAATGTCTCAAAGACTGTCAGGACTCTGGGTTTGTCGTCTTCTGGAGGGTGTTGCTCCGGGGTGTCTTTGGTGAGGGTGTCCTCGCCGTTTTTGGCTACCTGCCGGAGTTTCCAACATGTTCTAAGGCTGTGGGTTGGTATGGTATCCAGTGTGGTGTGTATTTTGCATGGGCCATCAAGCCATCCCTCCTGAACGGTTCCGCGCCGCGTAATGGGTTTGCATTTTTTGGCTATTGGTCTAGGCACGTTACAGGGGTGCGCCCTTTTTCCCTGGACCAGTTGTTGAGTTGGGACCGATAGCTCCCAGACTGTCTGATCTCTCCAGGCGCTGCGATGTACTTCTGTACAATAGTTGCCAAGTCAGCGAAGTGTAGTATGCGGTGGCAATTAATGGCGTTGAGGAGTCCGTCGTTCGTGCAATTGTTGAGGAATGCTGATATTGCATCCTCGTCGTGGCAATCTTTGACCTTGTCCTTGACAAGGAGGAACCTGGCCCAAAAGTGGTGGACCATTTCCTGGGGCTGTTGTTGGATGGTCGCGAGAGCGCTTATGTCTAGGTGGGTTTTTGGAGTTGGATCTGAACCCTGACTCGATCGATGATCCGGAGTCTGAGGTTTTTCCGGACTGAACAGTCTGGGTTCCGGAGCATCTTCTGATTTTTGAAGCCCACCGTCCGACTCTAAGTTCGGAGGACGAGGTGTTACTTTCTGCTGGTAGGTGTCCGGCTTCTCGAGGTCGGAGATCCGAACATAATTCGTCCTCAGTATAGAGGAAGGGTTATCTTGCTCCTCGACTACCGCTATCTGGTGGGTGATCGGTGGAGAATTAATCTCTCTCTGGTCGGGTTTAAGCACAATCCGATCATAGTCTGTAGCGACTCCCAAGGCGGCGATGCGATCTAAGAGTTCGTTGAAAGACAATAACTCCGCCGGATCCATCCGTTTGGCGTATCCAAGATCAATGCAGATACATTTTTCGATGACTCGGGAGGTCATCCTCATCGGCTTAGAGGCCGAGCAGGCGATCATGGTAAAACCGCCTAGCCGGAGGGTTTGGCCCGAGGCCAGAGCTCCTCCTAAGGTGGTATTTTCCTTGATGATAAGTCGAGCCATCAACCTCTGCAACAACGGAAAAGTGGAACTCTCAATGAAAGCACCAATGTCGGTGTCAAAACCGGCGGATCTCGGGTAGGGGCCCCCGAACTGTGCGTCTAAGGTTGATGGTAACAGGAGATAGGGGACATGAAGTTTTACCCAGGTTCGGGCCCTCTTGATGGAGGTAATACCCTACGTCCTGCTTGATTGATATTGATGCATAAGAGTATTACAAGAGTTGATCTACCACGAGATCGTAATGGTGAAACCCTAGAAGTCTAGCCTGTATGACTAAGGTATTGAGTATATCCTTTTCGGACTACACCCTCCAGTTTATATAGGCACCGGGGGAATCTAGGGTTACATAGAGTTGGTTACATGAGATGGAATCTTCATAGTTGTTCTCCAAGCTTTCCTTCCACGCCAAGGAGAGTCGTATCCGGACACGGGTGTAGTCTTTGGTCTTCGTATCTTCACAACCCATCAGTCCGGCCCATAGATAACAGGCGGGACGCCTGAGGACCCCTTAGTCCAGTACTCCCTCAATGGACTACCGCTACTGGAAGAATAAGATGCGCATGCATCTTGAGGTAATTGACAAAAATCTCTGGTACGTTGTGGAAAATGGCGTTCCCTCCATCACTCCTTCCATGAACGCTGTTGATGTGAAGAGATTCAAACAACTCGACTCTCAAGCAAAGAATATCATATGTGGCCATCTAAGCAAAGGACAGTACATCAGAGTGAGTGATTTGGAGACGGCAAATCTTATCTCGGATAGGTGTTCCAAGGTCAATGAAGGAGTCTAAACTCAACGCGACTCTCAAGTTGACATTCTTCGCAATATCTTGACCCACTTCAAAAGACTCGACAATGAAAATGTTCAGCAAACCTTCGATCTCCTCACTGACATCTCAAATGAGCTTCAAGCACTTGGTGCCACTGACATCACCGACCATGAGGTGGTGAAGAAATTGCTGAGATCACTTGATTCCTCATTCGATACACTTACACTGATGATTCAAGAATGTGGAGACTACAAGCCACTAGATCCTGCTGATATCCTCGAGAGGCTAAATACTCATGAGTTCCAACTAGCTGAGAAGAGAGACCTCTACGGGACAAGCTATGGAAGATCACGTGCTCTGAAGGCCAAGGCAGTTTCCGAATCTGACGGAAAAGATTCTGATAGCAGCCTTGGTGATCCTGAAGAACTAAGCCAGGATCTAGCAATGCTCGTGAGGAAATTCGAGAAGTTCTTAAGACGTGGTCGCTTTGGAAAATCTTCAAAATGTTGTGACATGAGATCAGATTCCTCATCCCGTGATTACAAGAAGAGGACCTGCCACAAATGCAAGAAACCTGGCCACTACATTACTGATTGTCCTTAGTGGGCGAAGTAATCAAAGAAGAAGAAGAAGTACAAGGATGATAGTTCCGATGACTCAAAGAAGAAGAAGAAATCTTCAAAGTCCTCATTGTCAAAATCTTCAAAGTCTTCATGTCACATGAAGAGCAGTTCCAAAAAGGCTTGGGCATTCATTGGCAAGGAAATGGACTCTGAAGCTGAATCTGAGGAAAATGAGGAAGAGGAGGAATCTGAGGAGTCAGACTTTGGTGTGGCGAGCTTAGCCATCGCTACTGGTTTCGTCAGCAAGTCCATCTTCAACACTGATGAAAATGACTTCCCCAGCACTGCTGACGACAGCGACGGTGACTACACTCCCACCTATTGCTTCATGGCAAAAGGTGCTAAGATACTCAAATATCCCTCCTCTGAATCAAGTGAGGATGAATCTGATGAAAATCTCAAACCTAGCTATTCCAAACATGCTAATATTGTTGTCAAACAACAAAAGACTTTTGTAAAGGTTCAAAATATGCTAGACAAAAGTGATGACCTATTGGGTGAGGAAATGGATCGAACTCAAACTCTGACAGATAAAGGTTCAACTGTCTTTGTGGTCACAAATTCCTCATCTAAGGTACCACAAGTATCACTGAGAATGCAGGGTTGAAGGAATTGTATGTGACATGCATGTACAAAAGCCTCAAAGGGCATCTAGCTCTTTGTGATGTGCTTAAAAAGTAGATCCTCAACGGAAACCCTAGGAAAGAGGGCATTGCCTTTGAGAGAAAAATCAATGCTGATGGGACCTACTTGAAACCTAAGCAGTATCCCAAAACCTCATGGGTTGCTGCGAAAGGACCCCTCGTAGATCCATCCACCTTACTTGGCTTTACATGTGAATCTTCATATTCATCTGAAGAGTCATCTGACTCCAACTATAAACTGTTCAAAAATCAGAATGATGAAGTATTTGCTAGATATGTTGGTACTAACTGCAGGAACGACCCCCCTATGAAGAAAATCTAGGTTCCCAAAAGGTGCCTTGAAAGTATTCAGGTGAATGTCCTCATGACACCACCTGTGAAGCATAGGAACCCCAGATCAAATTCTTCATATGGACCAAAGTCTTCATATGGATCCAAGTCCTCATATGGACCAATTTCCTCACGTGGATCAAATTCCTCACATGGATCCAAATCCTCATATGATCATCATCGTGCTAACGCTTCTGTTTTGCAGGGAAAATCTAAGGGCTATGAATATGTGCATTATTCTTCAAATCATTATGTTCATAAGTTCTCAAATAATTTCTCTGCTTATTCATATGCATACTCTAACCCCTCTTCCATGAAACAAAGTGCACTGTGTTCAATGCCACCATTTACTTACGGAGCTCGCAGAATGATGAACTCTTTGCCACCCCTCCAGATGTGGGTGGTGAAGAAAAAGAACTAATCTCTTATGCAGGGTTAGGTCTCCAGATGAACTTGAACGTCTAAAGAATTTGCTGGAGACCTAAATATGCTTGAACGGACGCAAGCTAATCATGAAGAAATGATTACTCATTTCTCTCGTCCTTATACTGCTATATCTGTTGTACTGCTTGACGAAATTCTATCTGATGAATTTGATGTCATATAATTCACTCATGAATTATATGAGTCCGTAAGATGAACTAATTCATCTGCAGGATGATCAACCCAAAGCTACTGAGTGGGTCCTCGACAGTGGATGTACAAATCACATGACCGGTGACAAGAACTTATTGATTGACACTACTTTATCTCCATCGCATCTGAAGCATATCACCTACGCTGACGAAGGCAAAAGCAAGGTATTGGGTCTATGTAGGGTTGCGATCTCAAAGGATCAACACATGGACAAAGGCATGCTTGTCGAGTCCTTAGGATTCAACCTCATGTCTGTCTTAATGCTTTATGATCTTTTTTTTGACTGGGAATGTTTTATGATCTTGATATGGTTGTCGTCCTTGGCAAATATTGTTGCATTGTGCTCATGGAATCTGACAATTCCAAACTCTTCAAAGGCTTTAGGAGAGGAGACTTGTATATTGTTGATTTCTCTACAGGACCACAACTTTCCACATGTCTACTTGCAAAAGCTTCAGAAGGCTGGTTATGGCATCGACGACTAGGTCATGCTGGCATGAGGAACTTACATACACTCGCGAAGAAGAAGCACATCATTAGCATTGAGGGTGTCAAATTCTTCAAAGACAATCTTTGCAGGGCTTGTGAGGCTAGGAAGATGACCAAATCCAAGAATCCCTCGAAGACTATCATGACTACCACTCGTCCTTTTGAATTGCTTCACATGGATCTCTTTGGCCCTACTCATTATGCCACACTAACAAATGCATCATCTCTATATGGCTTTGTTATTGTTGATGACTATTCTTGTTAAACCTAGGTGCATATCATCACTTTCAAAACTGGAGTGCAGGAAGTCTTCAAACGATTTTCCTCATGGGCCTCGACGAATTTGGGTGTGAAGATCAAGCATATCCGGAGTGACAATGGGACCGAGTTCAAGAATACTTGTCTTGATGACTATTTTGATGAACTTGGTATTACTCACGAGTTATCTGCCCCATACACTCCTCAGCGGAATGGCGTCGTGGAGCGCAAGAATAGGACTCTCGTTGAGATAGCTTGCACTATGCTTGATGAATACAAGATGCCTCGTCACTTCTGGCCTGAGGCTATTGATACTGCATGCCACATCATCAACATGGTATATCTTCACAAATTCTTCAAAAAGACCTCATATGAACTCCTCACTGACAAGAAACTCAATCTGAGTTATTTCAAAGTCTTTGGTGCTAAATGTTGGATTAGATATCCTCATCACAATTCTGAATTTGCACCGAAAGCACATGAAGGTTTTATGCTTGGTTATGGAAAGGACTCGCACACCTACAGAGTCTTCAACACCTTTCACCACAAGGTTGTTGAAACTTTAGATGTGCGGTTTGATGAAACTAACGGCTCGCAAAGAGAGAACCTACGTCATGTGCTAGATGAAATGTCCCCTGAGGAATCCATCAAGTTCAAGGCTACAGAAGATGTAATACCCACTGAAGAATCTGCTGAAGAAGTCATTCCAAAACATGAAGAAAATCATATTGGTGCATCTGAGGAAAATGGCTCTGAAGAAAAAGTTGAGCCCAATCAACATCGTCAACCTGCTCATCCTCGCGTTGCAAATGAAGTGCAGATTGAGAAAATCATCGATGACATCAATGCACCAGGTCCTCTCACATGCTCAAGGGCTTCACATTTGTCTAACTTTTGTGGGCACTTTGCTTTTGTCTCTATCATAGAGCCCACCAAAGTTGATGAGGCAGTTCTAGAGCCTAAGTGGATTCAAGCGATGTAAGAGGAATTACATCAATTCGAGCTCAACAATGTCTGGGAACTTGTCAAGCGACCAGACCCACGCAAGCACAATATCATCCATACCAAATGGATCTACCACAACCAGCAAGATGAAAATGGCCTTGTGGTGAGGAATAAGACTCGACTTGTAGCTCAAGGGTACACACAGGTTGAAGGAATTGATTTCGATGAAAGTTTTGCACCTATTGCTAGACTTGAGGCTATTCGCATATTGCTTGCTAATGCTAACCATTATAATATCATCTTTTATCAAATAGATGTGAAAAGTGCATTCCTCAATGGTAAGCTTGAGGAAGAAGTATATGTTGCTCAACCACCAGGTTTTGAAGATCCCAAGCATCCTGACAAAGTCTTCAGACTCAATAAGACCCTCTATGGCCTCAAGAAGGCCCCTCATGTTTGGTATGATACTTTGAAGGAATTCCTCATGAATTAAGGCTTCAAACCTGGTTCACTTGACCCAACTCTTTTCACCAAAACCTATGATGATGAATTATTCATGTGCCAAATATATGTTGATGATATTATCTTTGGCTCCACTAACCAACTTTACAGTGACGAATTTTCCTATATGATGAGTGAGGAATATCAAATGTCTATGATGGGAGAATTGAAATTCTTCTTAGGTCTTCAAATTTGTCAACAACGCAATGACATCTTCATATCTCAAGAGAAATACCTCAAAGATGTGCTGAGGAAATTCGGCATGCAAGATTGCAAAGGCGTCAAAATCCCTATGCCCACAAATGGCCATCTATGCACCAATGAAAATGGCAAAGACTTCGATCAAAAGGTATACCGCTCCATGATTGGAACTTTATTGTATCTATGTGCATCTAGGCCAGATATTATGCTTAGTGTTTGCATGTGTGCCCGTTTTCAAGCTACACCAAGGAAATCACACCATAAGTCTGTGAAACATATTCTTCGATATCTAGCTCACACTCCAACACTTGTATTATGGTATCCCAAGGTATCGGCTTTTGATCTCATTAAATATTCTGACTCTGACTACGCTGGTGATCGAGTGGATCACAAGTCAACATCAGGCACATGCCATTTCCTCGGACGATTCTTGGTATGTTGGTCCTCGAAGAAGCAGAACTGCGTATCACTCTCTACTGCTGAAGCTGAGTACATTGTTGCTGGTTCTTGATGTGCTTAATTGCCGTGGATGAAGCAAACCCTCAAGGACTATGGCATTAACATGAAGAATGTGCAACTCTACTATGACAATGAGAGTGCCATCAAGATTGGTCATAACCCAGTTCAGCACTTGAAGACTAAGCACATCCAGATTCGTCATCATTTTCTTCGAGATCATGTGTTGAAGGACGACATCTCCATCGAACATGTGAAGACTGAAGAACAGCTAGCGGATATCTTCACAAAGCCCTAGGATGAGAAGAGATTTAGCAAGTTGCGGTGTGATCTAAATATCTTAGAATCTTCAAATGTTCTTTGAAAGGACACACATCCTAACACTTATGCAAAATTGGTGACTTAGATGTGCAACACACGAAGTAACATTTTTCTTCAATCAATGAAGACTAACTCCCTAAGTGTGAAGAAATTAATGAATAATTTGATTCTCAGAGCCCTACGGCAATTGTACGCGGCGTCTGAAATCATCATTCTTATACGGTGGGTCACGCCACCAACCAAAGTTGAAAATCTTCAAAATTGAGTTTTTCTACATTTTGCAAATTCTTCAATTTTTGACTTCTTGTCATTGCCTATATATATTTATTTGAGTTTTCAAGTCCTCAACAACATTCACTTATAGCTAATTCTTCAAGTTGACTTTTCTTCTAAGTGAATGTGATTGGACCCGTTCCCCCTCTATGCTAAACTCAACCCAGCCTGTTCACAAATTCTTCAGGTGCATTCTGATTGAAACCCGTTCAAAATCTTCACTATGTCCTTGTCAGCTAAAGAATTTGCGAACGAAACGTAAACATTTTCATATCTAAATTTTCGGCTTTTGCCGCTCAAACCGTTCCGCATCGCACTACGGATTAAACTACTCACCCATGATCTCTTCCTCTCTGTACGTGGGTGACACATGTCGCTAGGATGGCAAGGAGGTCAGGGGCATGTTCATCCAATTTCTTTGGACGGGTAGTTTTGCACCGTGGCTATAAATACCCCCTCCCTTCCTCATACTTCATTTACTTCGCTCGACCTCTCCTCGCTCGACCTCTCAGACCTAGCACCGCTGCTACTCTCCTCATCGTCGGCGAGGAAGAGCTACACTGCCTCGACCTTGTCGCCATCGTACTCACGCCGGCCGCGGAAATCTTCACTCCGCCGCTGTCGTAGCTGTCTCCCGCCACCAAGTTAGGGCGTGCGAGATCTGAACGGATGAACTTCTCCAACTCCACTCCCAGTTCATCGTGTTCTTGGTCCATGGTAATTAAAATCTGATTTTACTGCCCTACTATGATTCTCATGATTTCCACAAAATCTTCAAAAGGTGTTTATTCTTCAACTTCCCTATCCTTCAACACCTAGTTGCATCTGTACCTTGATTTATTTCTCTAAGCTACATTTTTCTTCAAGATTCCTCAATTGTGTGGATTGTAAAATCTACACAACTCTAGAACCTAAGTCAAGAATGCTTAGTGAAATTCCTCAAGAGACCCATGGTCAAATTCCTCAAACTTGATACTTTTGAAAAATTTCTGAGAACGCATATGACCTAGCCAATTTCTTCGCACCTATACTCTGTTCATAGGTACAAAATATATGTTGCTGAATCGCTAGTTTCTCATCAACTTAACTGATTTGCAGCGTTCCTCGAAGATAAATTGCATACTTCCTCATAAACATCAATTGTTCAAAATCCTCAAGTGAAGAATATGGATGATGGTAAAAGACCTTAGAAGGGAGGAAAGAGGCCAGAGACGAACACTGCATTTGAAATCCCGGAAGACATTTATGCTGAGTATTGCATGCCTGATGAGGCCACACATGGCAAGGAGAACAAGAATCAGCATAAAGTACGCATACAGAGGATTGAGAGGAGATGGGCAAGGGAATGGAGGGAATATCATTATGTTGCTCCAAAGTACATGAAGAAATTCACTGTTAACCCTCCATGTCCAAGACCTTCATTGGCTCCAGGCCAAGAAGCTGATCCCTCAAGCATCAGGCACAGTGAGGAATTTCCCAAAGAATGGGCCAAGCGCCAAGCCAAGTTGGCTAAAGTAGCAAAGGAAGCACTGAGGAAATTCAATGAAGATTCTGATGTTGCTGAGGCCTCTGCTAGCAAGCCTAAGAAGGGTTTGCCGAAGAAATCAGCTATGAAGCCGAGTTCCTCAACATCAATGCCCTCATGGCCAAGTACAAATCCCTCACAGCAAATTCCTCAGGCAACCTCTTCAAGGGCAGATCCGATTCCCTCTGTTGCCGTGAAATCCTCAACTACTGCTGCAAAGTCCTCAACACCTGTGCATCTGGCAACGTGTCAAAGGACCGCAACATTTTCTATTGTTGCAGGAGCATCTGCAAATTCCTCAGCTCCACCACAATCCTCAACTGGTCCATCTTTGTTGAAAAAGCCACTACTGGACATGGCTCGAGGCCAAGTCCTCATAAGAAGCAAGTTGCTTTTCAAGTTCCATCTGATGATGATGAAGCTGATGATGAAGAACTCACTGAAATCATCAGAGACAGACATGAAAGGGCTGCTAGAACCAAAGGCAGTGCTGTGCCCCTCAGGCTGGATCCGAGGAAGACCCTTGATTTCATTGATCTCTGGCACAAGGACCCTAACACTCCTCTACCTGAATTGAACCTCATTCCTGGTCAAAGTCATATGTTGACACATTCATCAATGAAGAGAAATGGAAATTTGAAAAGGGGAGGCAAGTCATGAAAGCTCAATACAAGAAGGAGCGTTTTCTAAAGAACAATGTTATGAACATGTCTCCTGAAGAACTTGTAGCTCTGCAAATGGAAATCAAAGGCCTCAGTGATGAATTTGACAGATATTATGTTGATTGGCTAGGTGCCAAAGTCAGATTTATCAAGCTGGACAAGACCCTCTAGCCAAATGTTGCAGCTCCATCGCAACATGAAATTCCTCAGGCTAAAGCATCTCTCAGCCTACTGAAGAAAATGCTAGCACAGCTAATGAAAATCAGGCTATTGATGACATTGAGAATACTAGGGCTGTTGAAGAAATTCCATCTCCTGAAGAAACTGCCAGGGAAATTTCAAGTGTTGCGCCTGATGAACAACCCATGCCAGCTAAAGAATCTGCTGCTGCGCCTGAAGAAACTGATCAAGCTAGGGAAACTGCATCAGTTGTGCCTGAAGAAAATTAACCCACTTCATCTGCTCCTCGTGCCAAGTCATCAAAGATGAAGAATATCACCCTTCCTTCTACATTAGAAGCGAAGAAAACCAAGGCTGCTGAGAAGGTAGCTGTGAAGAAAAGGAAAGCATCAACGACTACAGAGTCCTCGGCTCCTAAGAAAGTGAGGACTTTGACGAGCTCCTTCACCAACCCTATTGATGATATTCCCGTTTGGATTGTGCCATCTTAGGAGATTGTTCCTTTTAGTGAAGAATATGTCATTCCAAATGACATTGATGAAGAGAATCCTTCTGCTGCTTCTTCAAAGCAGTTGGATGAAGAAATTGAAGTGGATGGTATCCCTTCAACCCCACTGGTATCATCGCCCATGCCTCAGTTCACAGCTAAAGAGGCCGACGTTGAAGAAATGGAAGAAGATGAGGATGTGGACATTGGTTCTACAACTCTAGTTCTAAATGATGACTATTGGGAAATATTTCATCCCAATTCTCCATTGACCACTCATCTGCATAAAATTCCTAAGTCTGTTGTGCAAACTGAAGAAATTCAAACGGGATCTGAAGTATGTCAAACATCTCTTCTCTCCATTCCTGGAGAAACTCCAGCTGCAACAGCTGAAGAAATGGAGACCTAGACTGATGCTACTGAAATTGCCGCTGAAATTTCTCAGTCTGTGGCTCCAAGAGGTTGTGAAGCTTTCAAATGCTAATCTTCAGCCTAAGCAGTAAAACCCTCACGCCAAGAGGCCAAAGTTCAAAGCTGATGATTTCTTTGTTGAGCACCATTCTTAATAGATTTCAATCCTTATGACTCAGCAAGACTTGGACGCAAGCAGTTCTGGACTGCCAGTCAGATGAACTTCTATTCATCACTCTTATTCGATAAGAACAAGGTATTTGAGCACCGTCAAATTCCTCATGTGGATATGGAGTCCCTCCCGTGCCTCCAGCCTACCCAGAATGTCCTTCATGATGCTGGGCTTTTGAACTTCTATGCTGACATCTGCGACTGGAATGAACAGCTAATTCTTCAATTCTATGCTACACTACACCTCATTGGAAATGTGGATGATGTGAATTCATGGGTGCTTGATTGGATGACTGAGAACACGCATTATAAAGCCCGGGCCTCTGAATTACTTCATGCCATACCAGTCAGTCCTCCAGCTGAAGGCGCAAGGCTTCTGTATGAAGAACCTGAATTCTCTCACCATCTAATGCAAGTGCTCATGAAGCCTTTGAAGCCAGGCCAAGCTCCAAGAACCACATTCCTCGTGAAGGAATTGCTATATGTGCCAAGGACAATCTACCGCATTCTAACCAAAACCCTCAGTCCAATCAAAGGCCATAACTCTGAGGAAGAAGAGGTTGTTGGGATCATGAAGAATCTGTTGTTCAACATCATACATGGCATTCCCATCAACTACCATGATTTCTTCATGAGGACTTTGGCTAATGCTGCTCTATCACCTTTTGAGTTGAAGCCTTATGCTCCCTGGATCATGAAATTCATCAGATCAAGGTCTTGAATTCATTACAAGGCAGATTGTCAGAATCATCTTAGCTATTTGCCTCCTATTGAAGTCCTCAAAAGGACTATTTCCTCAGCTGATGAGAAAGGCAAAGCTATTGTTATTGATGAGGCACTAGTCCATTGGACGGTTAGTTTCATAAAGCTGCATCTTATTCCACCAATGATGACTCTGCAACTCAAGATTCTGCCGCAACAGCTTCAAAGCCAGTTCCTCAAGCCATTGCTCCACGAGTGATGACTGATCGTGAGCGTCTCCTAAGTCTTCATCAGAAGGTCGATCGCAATCATAAGTGGGTCAAGCGTCAATTTGGCTGAATTCTTTAGAATATGACTATCACTCAAAACACTATGAAGAAAAACAATTACTACTTGCATGAAGTCTTCGATCGCACTTCGGCCATATTGTCACACCTCTACAATGATGAAGATCTCAAGCAGATGGGCTTCCAACAGGACTTTGACTGGTCTCAGCCTCATTCAAAGAAATTCAAGAAGGTCAAAGTTTGTCAGATGGTCACCAATTCATATTCTTCATCGCGTGAGACGAATGAAGCTGAAGATTTGAATGACACTGCAGCAGGCCCTACTTCAATGGACAACCCCAACAACGCTAGCGCTTCTCCATCGACATCATGATGTTATTCTTCAGGAGCGTTAGTCCTCATTTTCATCCCTTTTGGTCATTCGATGACAAAGGGGGGATTTGAATTAGTGTTCAAGGGGTCTAATATATGGGCGTTTTTTTGTTAAGTTACAACTCTTGCTCTTTCGAGGTGTTTGCTATGAAGAGTTGTGAACTTAAGTCCTATGGTGGTCTGATACTTTTGAACTGCCTTCTGCATGCTTATTTCCTTAAGTACCTTAATGCATGCATGCTGAATTTCATCAGACACCATAGTTCATCATGCATTTCAAATTCTTCATATCATATGTTAAATGCGTGTATGAATTACAAGATATAGGGGGAGATCTCCATGGTATTATTCTACAATGTGCATTTACAATCCAAAGCAAATTCCTCAAATATGCACATCTTCAGGGGGAGTTCTTCTATATCTTGCAATCAAATTCCTCAAAATCAGTATTTACACTTCATATGTTTATCCCCGTTGAAAACTTAACCTATTTTTCATCAATCACCAAAAAGGGGGAGATTGTAAGTGCATCTAGTGCCCCTTAGTGATTTTGGTGTATTGAAGACTTATAGGTTAAGGGGCTAATGTGTTTGTGAGTGTACACAAGTTCTATAAGGCTATGAGGAGTTTGATATTTACGATGAAAGTCGACCCCTAAAAATGAATGTCTTCAGTTGAAGACTTTGGTTTTCTTGAAGACTTTTAAACTACGGAAATTGGTGTTGCCTTGAAGACTTCAATATTGATGCGAGGATTATGAAGCATGAAGACTTTTGTTTTTGTAGTTTCATTTTCTCTTTCTTGAGTCATAGGAAACACCGTACTATTAAAGGGGGTCGAGTTAAAACTAAGGAAACACTTTCCGGGTGATGCTCATCTCAAATCCTACACCTACCCAATCCTTTTGAGTGAAGCCATTGGAAATCTCATATAGTTCAGTCAATTTCTTCAGTGACAGAGACGAAGATCTTCTGTTCTCTGAGGAATTTGTTCTGCCTGAGGAGTTAGGAATTTGCCAGTGCAGATTGCCTACAAGTGAGGAACATGATAGCCCTAAGGAATTTGAGAGCACAAATTTCTGACCGTTGCTGTGCTACGCGCCAACTGTCCCAAAATATCCTACGCACCTAACGATCATATCATTGAATGGCATTTATGTCTTATCATGTCAGGCTGCTCCCTAGGCTATAAATAGCCCCCCCTACAACCACTAGTTGGTTGGCTACTCCAAGAGAAACTAACACTTGTCATTGTGAGCATCCCATCCTCCGAGGACTTTGAGCGAAAATCATCTGTGAGGAAAAACCCAAACACCTACAACCCGAAGTGATTGAGCATCACTTAAGAGATTGTTCCTGTGTGGAAGCGATGCTTGTTACCTTCGAGGTCTGTGCATCCTCCGGACGGTTAGGCATCATGGTCTAGAGCATCCAAGAGGAATTGTGGATCGCCGAGTGACTGAGTCTATGGAAAGGTTTGGAAGTCACCTGAAGACTTACCACGAGTGATTGTGCGAGGTCTGTGTGATCTTAGCTCAAGGAGAATATGGTGAGGACTGTGTGTTTGTGATTGTGTGTACTCAGGTTTAAATACCTAGCCGCTCCAACCAGACATACGACTGTCACAGTAGTTGGAACTAGTCTACCAAATCATCGTCTTCACCAAGCTACTAGTTCTATTTCCTCAACCTTCCATTTCCTCATTCATGTGTTGATGAAATTGATTGTTACTATTTGAAGACTTTGACTGAAGACTTTCTCAATTTCCTCAATCCTAATTTTTCAGTCACTTTATCTTCAGCCTGCTTATCCTGTTTACACGCTACCTGTGCTTTGTGTATGTTTCATTTCATCATGATGACTATTCTACTGCTTTATTATGCATGCACCTGAGTACTTATTCCGCTGCTTGTAGTTCGTTGCTTAGGAAATTCCTCAATTCGAATTTCCTCAGTGACAAATTTTTAAAAATCACCTATTCACCCCCTCTTGTCAATATAACACACTTTCAATGGCAAACACATGCATATATACATATATCATCTAAGCATTCATTATCGATGATTTCAAATATTTGACTTGCCAGGCGTTTGTACGAGACCCATCTCTAGAACCGGTCCAACAGCAGCTACCGGTTCGTGATGTGGACATGCTCAGTCATGAGCTTGTCGCATCAAAGTAGAGTACAATGAAGGCACTTAAGGAGTTGAATGACTCCCTGAAGAATCAGAAGGAAGAGATGATCGATAAGAACTCTGATCCCAACAGTAAGACATTGAAGCTCATTGACAAGAAGGACAAATTGGTCACCGAGATCAAGTCTATGAAGAAGGAGATACGGCTCTTGAAGGCCGAGAGGGCGGAACTTAAGACCCGCAAAGTCCATTACAGAAAGGAGGGACATAGCAACATGAACAAGTTGCGTGAGATGAGGATCATTATTCACCTCGACATGTAATGTGTACATATATGCAGGTAGTAGTTTAGCTAGCGGATAAATTTTGCTTGTAGCTAGCTAGCGGATAACTTTTGCTTGTAGGTAGCAAGTGTCGTGGTTTTAAGCCTGACAGTAGAATAGGGGGGTAAGAATGTAGAGGCAAGATCCTAGCTATGGTGAGATTGTGCATGCAAGATGTACGGGTTCAGACCCTTCGAGGAGGAAGTAACAACCCTACGTCTCGGTGCCCGGAGGCTCGGTCGATTGAAATATGCTTGAAGTTAAAGGAGGTGCGAACCCTTGTGCCAGAGGAGGGGGGTGGCTTATATAGAGTGCGCTGGACCCCTCCAGCCCCCAGTTACACAGGGTTTAAGGTACATAAAGATGGGGCGTTGCTGGTAACCACTACAAAAAAAATACACTTTCGTCATGATACGTGTTTGTCACAGTAGGTCACGTTTTCTGTCATGCATGTACATCCATGACAATTTTATGACAGAATCAAGATAGTCATACCTGTGCTGTCATAGAAGTGTTCCATGACATTACCAAAATTATCATCACAGAAGTGTCCACTTCCATGACGATAAATCGCGCGACACAGAAGTGCTTTCGTCAAGGGTGAATGACACGTGGCATCCACCGTAACGGAACGCCGTTAAGCTACCGGGTCTAGTTTTCGATCCGATATCTTGTTAACAGCCCCGACCAATAGGGATTTTCCATGTGTAAAATCATCATTGGCTGGAGGGAACACATGTCGGCTCACCGTTGGGACAGATGTCATCCACTCATTGGACCCAAAGCGCCTATGATACATCGACACGTGGCATGGCCCAACAGAGGCCCATTCCTGTGAAAAGGCCGACCCGTTTGACTTGGTAAAAAGGTGGCGGACCGGCCCACGGCAAGCCTGTTAACGGCCTGTTCGCATATAGCCCATTTACAGCCCGCTAACCCAGGGCCCATTTACGGCGTCTCCGAATTAGGCCCATTAGCGTTATCTGGGCCATCCAATATAATTCCAGCCCGTTTTAACTTCCGGCCCATGTATGGCCCATGACGTCTTTCGGCCCATATGAGGCCCCCAGTAAGCCTCGGCCCATTAATGGCCTGTGGTAAAACTGTCCCGTAATGAACAGTGTATCACTTTATACCCATTAACGGCCCATTATTCCGTTGGGCCGTTTCCAGCCCATGTTATCTTTCGGCCTTCTTAGGCCCATTTATTCTTGGGTAGTTTCCAACATTCGTTACTTTCGGCCCGTTACTGTCATTTTCTGCTTGTGGGCCAAATTCAGCCCGTGGTTACAGTCGGCCCGTTTGTGGCCCATTAATATGTTGGGCCGTTTTCATAGAGTCATCAAATACGGTCGATTAATGACAGCCCATTATGGTCGGCCCATGAACGGACGATTTCAACTCTAGCCCATTTACGACCATAATGTGGTCTGTTATTGGCCCATGTTTGGCCAACCGATCATACGGTCGATTAATGACAGCCCATTGATGATACGACCAGTAGAAGGCCCATTCTACGGCCCGTATAAGGCCCATTGTTTCTATGCCCCGTAGAAGGCCCATTGTTTCTACGGCCCTTAGAAGGCCCATTGTTTCTACGGCCTGTAGGAGGCCCATGTTAACTACAGTAAATATGTAGCCCATGGTTAATGTGGCCTAGTTTTAAAAATAGGTTATTGCGGCCACTAGCAAACCGCGGAAAAGGAACTGCACTAACTACAAGAAAACAAATAAACAAGACAATAAGGAAATAAATAAGCAAGCGACTTACGCTAGGCTATCACGGCTATTACACATATTACATCCACTGGGCATCAAAGTTCGCCACCAGTGCGAATATAGGGAACAAAGCAGCATATAAACGGCACAACAAAACAAGTCCAAAACTGAAACCACTTCAGAAGATCTCAAGAAACAATATCGTCGGTACCTATAATGCTGGCAAGATACTTAGCAAGCTTATTAACTTTCTCTTGTTTGGCGCTTAAATCCTCCGGCACTTTCTGTTGCACCAGAAAGTATGCATCTGAATTCTGCAAGGACTTCCTCAGTCCTTCGGCTTCCTGTTGCATAACATCTGATCGATGTGTTTCAAATTGAAGTTGAGACTCAAGAAGCCGAACTGATTCAGGCAGCGAGTTCGAAGAGTTGGTGCCAGCAGTAGTAGCAGCATAGACATAATATAAGTGTGGGAAGCTAAACAGCAATAACAACACTTGTAATGTGCATGGCATGAGAACATAACTGTTTATTCAATTGAAACTGAAATCAACATAAAGCAAGTTACAACAGCAAACACATTAAAGAAATAGGTTTAAAACATACCTGTTGCGCCATTGGAGTTTCAATTGCATCCTTCAAATTTGAAATTAGTTGGTATGAGTAAATACAGTGATGCAAGAGCAAAGTAGTATGAACCATAGCTACGAACCTGACCTGAGAACAATTCTTCTTCTGCTTTAAGCGTTGACTTGGGGTTCGGAGTGGTGGTCCTCATGCTTTGGGCATTGCAGTTGCCTTACTAACTGCTCGTGTTTGGTTGCTCTGTGGTGGAGACAATGTTGTATCAACGGGAACTGGGTTACTTTCTGCTGGGGTTGGGGTTAGAAGGGGTGTAGCTGGTTCTTTGTCCAACTGCGTAGGGGTACAATCTGCGTGAGTCTGGGTTATGTGTGGTGGGGTTGGTTCTTGGGCAAGAATAACTATGGTTCTATCTCCATCGACAGGTAGCATGATCTTTTCTGAAGACCGTGTTTTTACTCCCACAGATAATGCCATCACCCCTCCAATTTAAATGGCTGATAAACAAGAAAAGTAATTGAATGTACAGACATTGAAAGATAGACAGGTGCAATGGATAGTGGGGAAGAAAACAGGGCATGAAATAATTCACATTTATGTTGTCTAACCAAACAGAATAGAAGGACATAATTTCACATATATGATGGCTAATTAAATAGGATAGCATGACACAATTTCACATGTATGATGGCTAACTAAACAGGATAGAATGACATACATCAAAATATGATGACTATGTAAACAAGATGACAATATATAACTATATGATGTGTCTATTAAAGTGGTTGGCATGCCATAAATCACAGACATGCCATCGTTGGAAACATGATGGCATGATATGATTCACGGATAGAATGACATAATTCAAAATATGGTGACTATGTGAATAGGATGAGATTATATAACTATATTATGTCTTTAGAAAATGGGTTGGCATGCCATAATTCAGATACATGCTATCTATGTAAACATCATGGCATGATATAATTCATATATATGATTTATATACTAAGGAAGTGAGTAGAGGGAAATCACATATATGATGTGTCAACTAAGGAGATGGCATTCAATATCGTGTATATGATGTAAAAACTAAGCATTAAAATACAACATATGCATGATATGAGTAATATAACCCTGCCAAGTTTGAGCATACACCTCAGGGGGATAATAGGACTGGTCATCTGCCTCTGAATCCTCCTTTGAAGAGCTATCTGTAACCAGCAAGATATCTGCTTCAGTAGGTAGCATTGTCTCCTCTGAAGACCTTGTTTTCACTCCAGATTTCTCCATCACCAATTCAAATGGCTGATGCACAGGAATGGCAGTTGAATATACAAACATTGTCGACAAAAGCAATGATAAATACAAAAAAGGACGGCATGATATAATTCACATATATGACGCTTGGCTAAACAGCATGGCATTGTATAATTCACATATATAATGCCTTGCAACAAGATAGCATTGCATAATTCACATATATAATGTCTTGCAACAAGATGGCATTGCATAATTCACATTTATGGTAATTAGACACTAAACAGGTGGCATTCACACAAAGCATGTCTAAACTAAGAAAATGACATAGCAATGCAAGATACCATATGCACGATATGAGCAACATAACCCTGTCAAGTTAGAGCATGCACCTCGGGGGGGGGGGAATAGGACTGGTCATATGTCTCTGAATCCTCCTCTGAGGAGCTATCTGTAACCAGCAAGACATGCGCTTTGTCAGATAGAATTGTCTTCTCTGAAGACCTTGTTTCCACTCCAGATTTTTCCATGACCGTCCCGAATGCCTGATGCATAGGGAGAGTAATTGAATGTACTAAAATTGTTGACAAATTTAACACGTAATAAAAAAATGATGTCATGATATAATTCACATATAAGATGACTAGCTAACCAGGGTGGCATTGCAAAATTCACATATATAATGCCTGGCTAAACAAGATGGCGTTGCATGATTCACATATACGATAAAGAAACTAAACATATGGCATTGACACAAAGCATGTCTAAACTAAGCAGATGACATCTTTGATGTATACAGTAAGCAATGCAAGGCACCATATGCATGATATTACCAACATCGGCATGCCAAGTTAGAGCGAAGACCTCATGGGGTAAATAGGAGTGGTCTTCTGCTTCTGAATCCCCCTCAGAACAGTTATCTTCCTCTTGATTACGATCCGAAATGGGTGGAGGGGGGCTGCCTTTGCGCCCACTGTGGAGCGACGTCTGCATGAAATTTTATTGCCATGCAAGGCTCATCTCTTTTCATGTACATGTTCAGTTCCATTGTGTACAATAACTGACATGCATAGGAATAAAACATAGTGAGATTATGTAAGGAGTGCATGCACAAATCCAGAGTGATGGTAGCAAACTATGGATAGACCCAAAACCAATGATAGCAGGCAGATAATAGCTTTAGTTAAAAAATACAAATAATGGCTACTTTAATGTTTGTTTGCACCCAACATGAAACTCATACTAGACACCCGAGATTAACCAGATAGTAGACAGAAATTACTGATTGCTGCCCCAATATGTACCCCATAACCATTTAAAAACTCAAGTTTCAGCATAAGTTTGGACCTGACTCGGAGTCTAATAGGTGAACACGACGATAAAGTAGCATTTCATCATATTAAGCGATGCATAACGTAAGCAGACACGGAAGAGTGCGACCTCTCTTGATGATGGTAATGCAGTTGTCGTGGCTGCCGGCGGCGGGGAAGAAGATTTGAGGTGGCGAAAGACAGTCTGGAGAGCGGATCCCTGCTGTGGTGAATCCTTCCGTCGTTGGAGCAGCTGGGCTGGGGTGGAACACAGCACCGCAGGAGCAGGAAAAACCACACAAGGTTTTCTTTGACACATATCTGTAATAGAAGTAATTGTGTAAGGGCATGTTTGAATTTTAGGATTCTAACAATGCAGGGATAGGAAATAGACAGGAATAGGATAGGAATGCATGTGCAAAACAAAGAATTTAAAAACACAGAATTTCTGCCAATCTGGCTGTTTGGTTCACAAGAATTGGAAGATCACATGATGCAAAGAAGCATGGTGAGATTAAGTCAAACCACAAGAGAATGTATGATTATAATGCTATTATGCTACTATCTCTTAGTCTTGTGCTTCATGAATAGGAATTTGAAAAGGAGGACAAGTGGAAATTAAAATTCCTACGAATTTTCTTTCAAGGAGACACTAAAGGAACAAATCCTACAGTTTTCCTTTGCTCCATTCCTTTGCACCAAATTCATGAAAAGTAGTACCATAGGAAACTTTCCAATTCCTATGTTTTTCATTCGCTTTTCCTTTCAAGCACTGGCAATTCTAGTAGGCAGGCTTGAGCAAGGAAAAGCCTACACTAAAAAATGTTTTTATGCTATTTCTATTACTTTGGACCTAGGCCACTACCCTACTAGCTCGACTCCCAGGGCCATCGACAAATGCACAGCTCAAACGCGCAAAGATAAATAATGATGGCGTTCAAGAGAGTCCATCACGGATAGCTAAGTTGCCTGGTACCTCACTGCTTGTCATATAGTAGGATAAAATAATCGTATTTCCCGTTACTCCATGTGCTAAGTGGACAATGTATATGACATGTAGAGTAAAAAAGATATGCAACAACTGTACAACCTTTTTGGCGAAGCCATGTCGATCTCAGTGTGATTGGGTTGGCCGGTGAGGATGCTCCAGCTGACTTGGCTGTCGGAGGAGGGGAAGAAAATCTTAGGCGTCTGGAGATGGAACCCGAGGTACTGCGCTGCTGTGATGGAGGGTTTCGTCGTTGGAGCAGCTCCGGTGAGTTGTACGACGCCGAGGCTGAAGCAGGACAAGAGAGACAATGTTAACCTGAGTGGAATTCTAATAGGATCTCCAATAGATGATGTAAAATACATAACCACAAAGTGCTAGATGTAAAATACATCAGCCGGTTATCTCTGAACTTAACAGTCAAAACTGAATTTAACTGTCAAAACTAAACTTGACTGTCGATATTGAATTTTGCTGTTGAAACTAAATTTTACTATCGAAACTGAACGCACTAGAGGTGAGGCTACATGTCAGTTGACTGACTTTTTCATCTCTGGTCAGTCGATTTTGCAGCCGTTGGATAAGAAATCAAGGGCCTGCAGTTCATCTTCAACCTCCACCCCCTGAGCCAAACAGCCGCCCACGACTGGCGGTGCGCCGCCCCGCCCGCCACAAAAACACTCCCCACGGCCGGTCCGCCGCCACCCCGGCCATCCCTCTAGGCCCCCCCGTTCCGAGCTTTTTCTCCAGCGATCCCCATGCCACTGCCCCACCACCGCTGGCGACCACTGCCCCCACCCTTGTTAGGACCCCGATTCCAAGTCACATCGATCTAGCCGGCAACACCTCATATCACTTTGCGGCCTCACGCACGGTATTCCCACGGGTGTCGCCTTACCATGGCCCGGGACCGTTTGCGCCTTTTGGCTCACGTATATGATAGTGTTGCTAGCATCCATATGACAAAGAACCCAGGCCGACATGACTAGTCATGAACCCAAAGTGGCACTAACTTACGGGGACAGGCATACATGAATCAACATCGAGCATGTCGGTCAGCAGCGTGCAAATCCAGGCTGTAGCACTGGGCTAACAGGACTCCGGTGAACCGGGCTGTAGCAGGCTAGGCAGGACTCCGGATGTCACCGCGTGACATTTCCCCGAAGGGACAGACACATGAACAAAGTGAATCACATGCCGGCCAGTCAAGTGTTCCGGAGCAGTAGTGCTGGGCTAGCAGGACTCCGGTGAACTGGGCTGTAGCAGACTACTATGGCTCATGGAAGCACAAGACTACATTTCCCCATAAGAGAGGCTACCAAGGAGAAACAACTAGGTTGTCGGATCCCACACATACCAAGCATTTCAATCATACACACAATATGCTCGATATGTGTAAATACAACATGGCATCACAGCATAACTCTACGACTCAAGTATTTATTCATTAGGCTCTGGGGAGCGAGATATTATAAACATGGGTCTCATGACCCAACATTCAGAGCATACAGGTCAAAGCACATGCGGAAGCTTAACATGTCTGAGTACAGACATCTACAAATGAAAAAGGCTGAGAAGCCTGACTATCTACCAGATCCTGCCGAGGGCACAAGATCGTAGCTAAGGTATCAAGCTAAACGTCTAAGTCCACATAGAACTACTAGAGAGACTGACTTCTCTCTGCAAAACATAAAATAGGAAAACGTGAGTACAAATGTACCCAGCAAGACTTACATGAGAACTAGCTACATATGTTTGAATATCAACAAAGGGGGTGGTGGAGTTTGACTGCAGCAAGCCATCTTTGACTCAGTGGCTATCCTAAACTATGACTGGAAGTAACTCTTTTGAGGTGGTGCACACGAGTCCACATATTCACCATATCACCACTATGGATCCACTCCCGTCTTCCTACGAGAAGGCCATCCATAGCACTCACGCTTATCTTGCGCATTTTAGAGTATCCACTTTCACTTGTCTATGAACTGTGCAAGGGGTCCAAGTTTCCATATCCGAGGAATCCGGCTATTCGAATAGATAATGATAACCCTGCAAGGGTGTACTTCTTCACATACGCTCTCGCCACTTACCACCATGTACACATCGTGTACCTTGGCAACCTTCTAGCGGAAGCCTGGCGAGGGAGTCGGCCACGACCTAACTAACCACACAAGTCTCTCGTCCAGGTTTATCATCTATTCGGGTTCCATCCGCAAGGAGATCCGGCCGGGGTGTTGCTCACGGCCCCAAACGATGTGTGCAGGGTTCCTAAGCCTACCATCCGGTGCCACTTGGTTCACCATGCCACTGTGTCTAGTCTGTCCCAAGCCCACCTGTACCGGGTGCCACTTGGTAGACTACTAACACTACCTACAAACACCAGAAACTAGTTGCAACTCCTGGACAGAGATTCAGTTGATTAATAAGCTGAGAGGGGTCGAGTTACCGGAACCCAATGTGTGGTAGTAACTGTTCATGGATCACAAACACAGAACTCAGTTCCTGAGAACGGCTGCAATGTACTCCTACATGGCCTCTCACCGCTACGTTTACCAAATCGTGTTCACACACTTAGCTCTCAACGGTAGGACATGTTCATCACCATTCCAATTCATCCCCGATGAATCAGACCCATCTCAACTCTAAGCAGTAGCAGGCATGACAAACAAGCATGAATGAGTAGGCACATCAAGGCTCAAACAACTCCTACTCATGCTAGTGGGTTTCATCTATTTACTGTGGCAATGATAGGTCATGCAGAGGAAAGGGGTTCAGCTACCGCATCATGTAACAGTTGAAACGTTGTTGTCCTAATGCAGTAAAAGAGAGCATGAGTGAGAGAGTGGGATTGTATCAGAATGAACAAGGAGGTTTTGCTTGCCTGACACTTCTGAAGATATTATAGCTCTTCATCGGTGTCATCGAACTCATCGTCGGGATACGCCTACCGAGAGGGGACAAGCACCGGCAATAGAGAAGAACACAATCAATGCAAATGCGAAAATATGATGCATAATCATGGCATGTATATGTGATGTTGTTTGTGCTAATGCAAACAACAACAAGTTCAATGGAGCTCATTTGAATCAAGGATTCAAATGCAACTCCAAACTTAAGCATTTTAAATGCCCTTTATGTGTTTTCATCTGGTTTAGGTTGGGTTGTCATGCATGAAACTAGTATAGATGGATAGATTGAATTTTTATAATAATTTTTCATATATAAATTATTTCATTCTGAGCTACAGTTGAATTTCTGTGATTTTTCAAAGTTTTGGATATTTTCTGAAATAAATAAATCATTTTAAGACTTATTTAAATTCCAGAAAAGAGTTATTGCGTCAGCACTACGCCACTGTGATGTTAGCAGGTTAGTGGGGTTGTCTAGGTCAAGCCTGACCCATGGGTCCCACTGGTCAGTGGCACAACTAATTAACCAAGTTAATTAGCCTTAAGTTAATTCTAACTAAACTGTTTGTGGGGCCGAGGCCCACTAGTCAGCGACTAACTAGATAACTAACTTAGGTTAATTAGTGTTAAACTAATACTAACTAAAAGTGTTAGGGGGTGGCCCACGCATCAGTGACACAAGGGGGAAGGTCAAACCCTGGTCAGCGGGGTCAAACCCGCCGGACCTGGTCCACGGCTCGTCGCTGGCGAGGCCAGATGCGGCGGCGGGCTTCAGAATTGGTCCTCCATCGACCAAATCAATGGCGTAGATTCGCTACGTGCAGCTAGGCATGCGCCGCATCCAATGGTGCTAGTGGCTGGTCGCAGGGAGGCCAGAAAAGACGCCGACGACGACCTTGGCAGCTGCCGGAGCTCGGGTGAGCTCGGGGTCATCGCTTTGACGACCGTGGTGGCTCATGCGGGGCACCTACGTGCACTACGCAGCGCGAGGAGGAAGTTGGGCACGATGGCCGGAGCATTAGATGGCCGGAGACATGTCGGCGACGAGCACAGGCGATGGTGCGTGCGGGCGAGCTCGAGGCGGCACGTACGGTGCACGAGAGCGAGAACGGGGAGGGGAAGAAGGGTCAGTGGCTCACTGCGAGTACAGGGGAGCGAACGGCGAGCTCAGGGAGGAGCTGGTGATGACGGGAGGTCGCCGACGATCTCGGTCGTCCACAGTTGAAAACGGCAACGACAAAGTCGAAGTAGGGCGTCCCCGGTTGCGTGGCTTGACGATGACGAAGCAGGGGACGAGACGGAGCACTAGGACACATCAGCACGATGAGGGGAGCACGGTGGCTACGGCTACGGCAAACGGCGGCGTCGGCTGCGCTCGGTGAGGTGGGGAGAGGGCGAGGGAGAGAGCCAGGGGAAAGTGAGGTGTCACCTCCAACGGGACAGCAGCGGGGCGTTCAACCACGCGTCCAGGAGCTCAGCGGCAACCAGGAGGTGGTGTGCGGTGGCCGTGCGTGCGTCGGGCACGCGCTGTGCATCCGATTGGTGGGAGGAAGAAGACCTCCCTGCCCCTGGTGGGCTGGACCGGCCAGATGGGCTGTCAGGTGAGCGCCAGGTAAGTTATCTCTCTCTCTCTCTCTCTCTCTCTCTCTCTGTGTGTGTGTGTGTGTGTGTGTGTGTGTGTCTTTTAGTCTGTTTTTGTTTTTCTATTTTTCTGTAGCTTCCAGGCTTTATTTAAAATACTAAAACATTTTCATAAATCCTGAAATTAATTGGGGGCTCTGTTTAGATTATTTCCAACAGCCCACACTTAACTTCAGAATTATTTGGGCATTTGAATTATTTTATAGCATTTAAATGCCCAAATGCAAATAGGTAATGATTTAATTCAAAATTCCAAAGTGTCCTAGAAAAATGAGCACCATTTTTGGCAGAGGTTATGGACCAAGGCAAAGATGATGAACATTTTAGAAGGGCATTTCAGGATCATTGAAAAGATTTAATTTTGACCCTAGTTGAATTCATTTGCTGCTGGGGTTTAACAATCCCCATTTCAATTCATTTGAAATCTAAACATGATGACATGATGATCAGGTAAAGACAACAGGGGCTGAGCTAGGGCTGTGACAACCCTGAACCCTAAGATAGATAGTGGGGTACCTCTCCGGCGAGCCCCCCTCCCCGCTGCGGCTGGTTCTTCCTTAACTCTGGCGAGCCCCCCCCCTAAAAATCGACTGACCCAAAAGTCGATTCAGTCGACTGAAGTGTAGCTAAATCAGAGCAGCATCGCATGCAAGAGCAAGAGCGAGAGCAGCAGCGCGAGCAAGAGCAAGAGCAAGAGCAGACAAGGCAGGGGACCGAGAGCAAGAGCAGAGCAGTAGCGCGAGCGAGAGCTAAACCAGCAGCAACTCCTAGTGATGTGGGCGTCACCGCCGAGGGAGCCATGCTGTGGAGGAAGTGGGCGACGATGATGCCGTGGATGGAGCCACGCCGTGTCGTCTCGGGACCGAGCGCCGACAGCACCGTGAGATCGAATCAAGAAGAAAATGCGGTGATTAGTGTACAACCTCTTTGGTTGCGCCGATTAGGCCATAACTTCATCCGAGGAAACGGTGATGATGCTCTTCCGGTCGTGCAGGTGAAGACGATGGTGTGGGAATGGAGGTGGCACGAAAGATGAGGGGAACGTCAGGGCAGCTCCTTGGAGGTGGAGGACAGGGTGGCTGAACCGACAGGACGACCAGATCGACGACGGATCCTCATCCGGTACGGTGGATGAGGGACGTCAAGGTGTTGCTGTGGACGACATCATCGGGAAAGGGGCCCCGGCTGGGTGGCGGACGGAGGAGGGTGTGGGGCTTCGCGGGTTTTCCTGGCCTCGGTGTATGAATGGGTGGGCGGATGGGATGGGAGTGGGGAACCATGGCTTAGGGACGCGCTTGTCCGAATGTGGGGTAAGTTATGAAAGTACCCCCACTGATTTGAGGCCATTCTTTCGGTTCAGGGGTATCACGGGCATTTCGCGTGTCGGTATTTCACGGGAGGTGGGAGTTTTCGCGCGCGTTGTAATTTTGGAATAGCAAGGCGCGGGTTGAGATGGAGGGAGTTGTCGGAGCACAACGAGACACAAATTTATCTTAAATATTTCAGGGTAACAAGGCGCCGGTTGAATAGGCGGGAGTTTCGCAACACGATAGACAGAGATGCTAGCTTGAAATTTCGGCATAACAAGGCGCGGCTTGAAATTTCGGGAGAACAAGCTTAACGTGTACCCCCAAAAAATACAATTTAGACTAGTATGATATACTACGTACAATGTGTTTGACATGCACAACACACACACAGACACCATTTATACTAGTAAGGTACACATGCATTGCACGCATGAGATTTGGCAACCAAATTATGAATAAATACCACATTATAGCATGTAAGCTTTGAGTCATATATGCATGATGTAGATGTTCATTTAATTCTTATAGTTCATTTCATTCAAAATCATCTAGCTTTTATAAGAAAGCTAATCTATTTTAAGATTCATGGAATTGTGCGTTGTAAGGCATAAAGTAAAAACAAATCATGTAGAAAAACATTTGGGCAATTCTGATACGGAAGATTCTAGAACAAAGAAGAAGTGCTTGTGTTTTGAGGTTTGTGCATTATGCTTAAGTTCAACCATAGAGTCTTCTAGATTGTACATGTGGAAAAATCTGGTGGAATCTAGATGATATCCAACGGCCAGTAGTGCTCAAATTTTCCAGCTCTGCACCATCGGATTGGCCTCCTCCAACAACCATATTTCAAAGTTAAAGTTATCCGCACACTATATAAAAAATAAAAAATATAATATATATAGGGGTATAGATATAGATATGTGATGCGAAAGTCACCCATCATCTCCAATTAGAATAGTGTGTCCATGCACAGATGCAATGTGGCCAAACGATGTCTGCCGTCGGTATCTCAAATTCAAACCAGTCTGACCTTGTTCAATGTGTATACATTACAACATGCTCGTTTACAAAACACACTGTGCAGATCTCCATTATATTCATGCATGTAGGGGTTTTAAACATCATGATCTCTTATTCAAATATTTGAATTCAACTTTACATTGATTATGACCTCACCTAGTCTTTTACACCCACACATTGGTCTTCTCTTTAATTGTACCACTAACTTCCTCTCGTGCATGCATGCACACACACTACTAGTCGGCATTATCCATCGCACACATGCAATCTTTTTCTTCAGGCCGGTCTCCCATGAAGGCACACACACACACATCCCCCTCTCCATCATATCGGGCATTCTTTATCTCTCACATGATTGCGCAACGATCGATGTTTCTCTATGTGGGTGTGTATGTAGCTAGGTCTTTCATAGTTTTCCACATAAACCGATCAATCTATATATCTAGTGAGGTCTCACCCTCTTTCCCACGTCCACATCGATCAATCTATACCTCTCTATATAGGATTACATATATAGCTAATACACCCACATTAATTATATATCCAACGCCCCCTCTCATCATCCATGCCTTCCGCTTCATCTCTCAGACGCGCGCACAATGGCGAAGACAGGGGCAGCAAGGCCCCCCCTAACATCACTATATATCGAGGCTAATATGAATGTGATCATTAGACAATTGCCGGTAAAAATGGTTTAAGTTGATGAATTGGCCCTCCTCATAAAGGATTAGCAATGCTTGGCCCCTAGCTCATAGGACATTTTTCATGGCTCCGCCACTGCGCAACAGCGCACGTTCTCGCCCCCTCTCTCTAAATATCGATCTCGCAGTTGTGCACTCCTTCATAGTCTCCCTCCACTCGGCCCCTCGCACCATCTTCTAGACCCCACCGGATTTTGCCACATGTACAATCTAGCAGACTCCATGGTTGAACTTAAGCATAATGCACAAATCTCAAAACAACAGTGGTTCTCCTTTGTTCTAGAATCTGTTGTATCATAACTGCCCAAACTTTTTTCTAGTTGAATTGCCATTATTTATTATTACTTTATGCTTTACAACGCACAATTCCATGAATGATAAAATAGATTAAGGGCTTCTTTGATTCAAAGGATTCTCAAAGGAATTTTGGAGGATTCTAATCCTTAGGAATTTTTCCTATCTTGGTTGTTTGATTCGTAGGATTGTAAACCATAGGAATTTTTCCATATGATTCATTTGCACTAGATTTCATAGGAAACATCCCATCCACTCAAACCTCTTTGAAATAATTCTGTTTTTTCTATGCACAATCAAACACTCGGACAATCCTGTAGGATTCAAGAAGACATTCCACTCTAATCCCATGTTCTTCCTATTCATGCATTTTGGAAATCCTACGAATCAAAGAGGCCCTAGGGTTTTTATAAAAACTAATTGATTTTGAATGAGATGAACTATAAGAATTAAATGAAGGTCTATATTAGGCATATATGACTCAGAGCTTACATGCTATAGTGTGGTATTTATTCATTGCAAAATCTGACGCATGCAATGCACGTGTACCTTACTAGTACTTCGAGTATGTGCAAAACACAATGGCACGCTACACAGTGTCTCTCTTACAGTTCATAAAGCCACGTGGCACATGTGGAGGCATTGTCGCGACATCCTTGTGTGGATTGATCACAGTGACGTGCTGGTGGTTCCATAAGAATGTACTCATCCTCCCTGAGCCACACTAGTGGTTCATGCACGAAGCAAAGATGTGCACGCACGCCACGCACGCACTCATTCCCTCGCACGCACACGCGGGTACACGGGCGGATGCAATTTTGTACCAAGATCCACCCCATGTGATAATTTGACGCGTGTAAAGTCCTTCACTTCATTGATGGTCAATGAATACAACTCAAGCAAATTTAGTGGACGTGAGGGATGAAGAAAGACATTACTACTCCACTGCGCGCATGCGAGTAGTTAAATCATAGGTTGCTAGTAGTACTTCCATTGGTCTCCTTCGTATTTTGTGCCAATTTTTGACAGTAACATAATATTTACGCATCTGAGCAGCGTAGTCTACTTGAAATTTATGTTGCACTAAACTCATTCGGAGCCGTTTCGGGCCTCGAAACCAAAACCCATCAATTTATCTTTACCTTGTTCCCATCACATTCGAAAGTAGTAGTGCTACAATTAAGTGCAAGCCTGGTCACACCTACTAGTACGTACCAAACCTGAACGTGTTCCCACTATGCAGGTATTAGTACCAGTGCTAGTACTTAGGTTATTAAAAGGGGAACTACCTAACCGAAAATTACTCTACCTTTCCTCCTCATAAGTGCTTCTTCTTCATCTGTCCTTGCCATGTCTGGTGCACAGAGGTCTAGGTCGAGAACTACTCGTAACAAGGGAGCGGCAACCAAGGCTGCAGAAAAAAAGAGAGGGCTCGCCACCACGTAGAGACCTCGAAAGATCTCTCATGGGCTGGCGATGGCTCCCAAGAGCGCCCTAGCCGCGGAGGCGAACATGACGAGCTGGCGGTGCTGGAGTCGTTATCCCTCGACGGCATTCCCGATCAGCTCAATAAGCACCTCAATAAGCTGAAGGAATTCATCCACGGCTTGGTGGAGCTGCCGAAGGAGAGCCCCGACAACATGCCCGTGAGCTCAATAAGCGGGGGGAGTTGACCGCCGACTTGGTGATGCTGCTGAAGAAGAGCATTGCCTCGGAGAAGAAGGCGACCGGTGAAATCCTGCAACTTCAGGAGGACAAGGCGAAGCTATGCCATGAGCTCGACCTGCTGAAGGAGAAGAACACCGGCTGGAAGAAGCTGCATGAGAGTAGTAGTTCCTCGATGAAGATGCTACATGCCCTCATCAAGGAACATAAGGAGTTGGCGAAGCTCCGCATCGAGCATCCGACTGCTGTCAAGGTACGTAATGCGGCCATGGAACAGATGATGAAGGCTCGCATTGAGAAATCCCACGTCATGGACAGAATGAAGAAGATGGCGGAGGAGACGCGCAAAGAGATGGAGGTCGTGGAGGCAATGAAGAAGAAGTTACGACTCCGCGGCGAATTAGATCATTTGGGTGATAATCTTCCTTCTTCTTTTGCTCCTGTGATTCTTCTTTTGCTTCGGGTGTTTCACCGCACGTGTCACGTTCTCTACGAGGCATGAATAGAACAATGCTAACAATGAGATGACTAGCAAATTAGATCATTTTTATCGCCATATGGCACTGGGCTGCCATGTTTCGTGCTCCTCCGTCATACTAGTACTACTCCAGTGGAAAACTTGAGTATACTGCACGGTTCTTTGCTCCTCTCAGGTCGTCGGCACATTTATACGAGTAGTCAAATCACAAGGCCCCGCCTTCTAGCAGGAATGAGCCGTCAAATCACAAAGGCCCTCGCCTCTCGTGAAAAGGACCAAGCAAGACTGCCCCGCCCTCTAGCCTTTTAAAAATGTATACATTTGTATAGTAGTAGTATCGATGGATTGCGCCATGGAGCAAAACTAACAAGATGAATTAAAGAAAAAAGCTGGTACATATAGAGAGCGCTCGTCGCCAAATTATGCATATACTATATGACACTACCCATTATGAAGGTACTAGTAACATAGACTAGTAACTATTCTATGTTACTCTCCACTATGACCAGCCAAAGTCGAGGCGCGGATACCAACGAGGGCCTGGTTATGTCTATACTTGGACAACTCACCCGACTGCATGCGCACCAGGCAGACGAAGCTCGTGTCGTGTTGGTGCCGTGTGAGGCCCGCACATTAACCAAAACCTCACGCCTCCATCTTAGCCTCCGCGTTTTAAACTTCTCAATCTCAAGGCCAAGGAGCGACGTGAAACCTATGATAGAGCCAATCGGATGGTTGAGAACACTACAATTCGTAGCTACAGATGCGTGTGTGAGAGAGGATGAGTGTGTGCGTGCACCTCTTCTCAGAGTACAAGTGTATGTGGGTGGCATCGACCTAGGGAGCAGTGATGGTGCGTGCGAGAAGTCCCGAGAGATAGGTGTAATGCTTCTGAAAAAAGACTAGTCTATAGCTCGCCACGAGGCTATTCCTGTCGAACGCCAAGCATACGTATCCGATGGTGCCAGTTTTTGCACGTACATATAAGTAGAAAAAGAACTAGTACCATGGCATATGCTACACCACGGCCGAGAAAACGTGCCGACGTTACGCCATCCGGGAATAGTGCCGCACTTTGAAACTAGAACCGTCAATAAATTTTGAGCGCGTCTCGTCACATTCCAAATTACTACTACTACCACACTATATTTAATTGCAAACCTGTTCACACCGATCACAACCTAAACGGTGTCCCACTTAGGAGTGTATTAGTAGTACTCGATTATAAATACTACTATGGTAAGATGACTGCACATTCCTCCTCAACTCCTCATCCACAAAAAACAATCAAGTCAATCAAGCCATAGCCAGCATGAGTTATGGGTCGAGAGATTTCCACCAGGGAGAGGTGAGCATGGAAGAGGAAGCACGAGAGATGTCCCGCCTCGCCGCGAAACCAGCCGACATGTCCAGCCGCGCAGCAGTAGCAGCACAGAGGTCCCGCCGCGCCACCGAAGCAGCACGGAGGTCCCGCCGCGTCGTTGATGTAGCAGACTGGTACGGCCACGCCACAGAAGCAGCAGAGATGTCCTGCTGCGCCACCGAAGCAGCACGGAGGTCCCGCCGCGCCGCGCTGACCTGGGAAAATTTCTCATAGGCAGGGGAGGACTCTTACAGGCAGATGCATGCGATGGTCCATAGCTAGATGGATCAGATCTCCGGCTGGGAGAGGTTGCAAGACGAGGCTACCAGCGTCATCCGGCAACTAGGGGAGGGCAATGCGAAGCTCCGAGGCGAGCGCGACCTGCTGAGGGCGAAGATTGCTGGAAGGGCGAAGCAGGAGGAGGAGACCGCTGCCTTGTTGCAGAGGATGAGCGTCATCATCAAGAAACTTATGGACTAGAATGCCATGCTACGCATCGAGTGCAATAGGCTGGTGCAGGAATCCATGGATGCTGCCAAGCAGCGTATTAAGGACATGAAACTGATGAAAGAGATCATTGCCCGCCGCGAGAACTAGTCTCTGTGACCTGCAGCGCATAAAGAAAGTAGAGATCAGCAAGCCAAATCGTTGTATGCGTCTTCCTTCTTCTTTTGCCCTTGTGTATTTCGGGTGTAGCTGCATGTGGCTTTTTAAATTATCTTCCTAATTATGTAAGACAATTATTATCCACTCTCGTCGTCCTTATATATATTCATCAGTCTTGCTATAAGTCGCAGTAGATGCTATATAGGTCTGTCGGATCTTACATCAAGATCCGTGCAAAATTTCTTTTCAGATTTTCTTTTCTCTCTCTTAAATCTCAATCGAGTGAGACATTTCCACGCCATTAAATAGAGGCTCGGGTGCCATTAATGGAGACCTTGGGAGAGAGGTGGACGGCAGATGGAGGTCAAAGGGCTCGCACGCCTCCCGTACACAAATAGCTACCCTGCACGGCGCCTCCTACCTAATAAAAAATGGGGACGCGTGGCGACACATAAATGGTAAATAGAATGCCCACGGTTTCAACAATACTTGTGTTTCCGATTATAACGTGACAACACTTGTTCCAAAATGACTTTGTTGATTGTTAATGTGTGCGCCTTCGCAAATCGGACAACAAAATTACCACATCATGTTGGTGCCATGTCATGACACCAAGCCAAGTTTCTTGATTTTCATGCGTGTCTCGGATTTACAGGAATTAAAAAACCAAGTTTCTCAATGTGTCCAGCCGAGCCATGATGCCTAGATGTTTGAATTTCATTCCCATTTCTGGCATGGGACCTAGAAATTTACCCGAGGACACACATGTGATTTTCCAACCAGCTTTGGTGCACTGGAGCATGTGCTTGTATTTAAAATTTGAATTATGCACACAAAGGTGACACGTTCCCTCTTAGAACCACGAGCCTTCTTGAGAGAACCATGACACCATGCCAAGTTTCATGATTTTTAGGCGTGTTTTGGATTTACAAGAATTTTAAAACCAAGCTTCTCAATGTTCTCGGCCGAACCATGATGCCTAGATGTTTGAATTTCATTCCCATTTCTTGCATGGGACCTAGAAATTCAGCCGAGGACACATATGTTATTTTTAATCAACTTTAGTGCACGGGAGCACATGCTTGTAGTTCAAATTCGAATTATGCACATTAAATGACCATAAGCTCAACTAATGTATAGAAAAGGCCAAATGAACCCGGAATAATTCCAAAATTTAACAGGGCACTCATATAGTTCTATGTTGCCTCTGTAAAGAAAATCTGGAGGAGGCAGCGTATATTGTTTCACACACAAAGGTATAAAGAAATAAAGAAATTAGCATACCTATTTAATTCTTGGGTTCTTATTATTTATGCCACTAGTTGTGTATCACTACTTAGTTTTGCCATTAGAAGTTACAACTACTCAAAAAATGCCATCAATCCGTGAGATGCCTGCTCAAAAATGCAATTAGATATCTAAAAAATGCCATCGTTAAGTCAGATGTTTGCTCAGAAATGCCATTAGACATTGTTATTTTCACGTCAAACCTGTTGACCATGTTACATGACAAAAATAAGCCAATTCTCACAATGATAAGTTAATGGTGTCCAGCACAACACACCCCTCAAATAAAACTAAGCACCCTGGAATTCTTTGATAAAACTAAGCACCCTTGAATTCTTTGACAACTAAACTGCTGCCTATATGATGTTGGCCATATATATTATACGTATATAATGTGAAGAAACGAGTGGTAGTACTATACCAACTAAAAGATGAAATGTACGAAATATAACAAGAAGAAACATAACATAGTTCTGCTAGGGGCTCAGCACAACACACCCCTCAAATAAAACTAAGCACACCTGAAATTAAACTAAGCAACTAATCCGGTAGACACTGCATTAGAACCACCATGAGCAACGACACTGTCACCTTACACGGACTCCTCATCCACGTCCTCGACTTTGTCCTTGTTCCTCTTCCTCTTGGCCGATACTTCTTTGCTTGAACCGCACACTTGGCTCTTGCCCTTCCTCCAACCCTTGTAGATATTGAAACAAAGGTAGCCATCCATTGTAGCATAGTGGATGTGGTCTATATGTAGTACATTCCACTCCCATGCATGATGAAACTTGAACGAAGGTTTCTTATGTGTACCGTATGAAGGATGGTCATGGCTCCTGCCAGGGTCAGCAGTGAAGGCTGATCATGGGAGGGCACCAGCCCTTTCTTCTGGAGGTCGAAGGGGTTGCCAAAACGAGGCCTATCCGATCCAGGACATCCATGTCGTTCCTAAAGTCTACAGTAACGAATTTGACTCTGCTGTCCTTGAGGAAATTCTTAAAATCCTGGCACTCAATGTCGGCATGGCATATGTGGTAGACCAAGCATAAGTCATGCACACAAACATGGATCATGACGGGCTTCTTCTTCTCTGCCTCCTTTAGATTCTTCTCGCTTCCCAGGACTGTGGTGTACTCAACATCTAGCCCAACGACCCACTCATCATTTGAGTTTTCGAACATGCATTTGAAGCGAGCAAGGCATTCTTTGACCTTTGCGGAAGAACGGGTGTAGATGATGTAGAACTCATCGCCGGATGTTTCTAACCTTGTACTCACCGCCGATCATGGAGATTTGAGATGCCATGGATTTGGGAGGAGGGTTAGGATTAGTGGAACTGCCGTAATGTGAAAGGACGGAACGACTAGGAGCGGTTTATCGATTGTAAAAATGTCGAATGGGGGGCGCGTGCGAATGGCAGGGTAGTGGCTTGCCTGGTGGATAAATGGATTCATGCACAGTACTATGGAGGCCCAATTATATGTCATGTCTACTCGACACCCAATTAAATGGATTTCGATGTCATGTCAAGCATTGGGAAAATTACAGGTGATACGAAGCTTTCCTTCTCCCATGATACAGGCTTCTGAGAGCCCTTGGATCTGAGATCGAACGGTTGCATGGCGTGATTCTAGACCTATGGGTGAATATCGTATGTTGGAGGGTTATTCTGCACATTTTCAGCAACTTAGCATGCGATTGTTCGATCTCAGATCCAAGGGCTGCTAGCAGCCTGTATCATGGTCGCGCCTACCACGACCGTCGCCTTGCTCGCGCAGTCGTGCCCTTGGAGATTTAACATGGTGCGTTAGGCTATCTGATGTTGGCATGTCATACATAGTCATCACTTAGTCACTCATACAACAAGGTTAGCTATAAGGTTGGCTATAAGAGTATTTTTTGTTTACTTCTCTCTATCTCTTTCTTCGTAGTATTTATTGCATTTGCCAACGAGTGACCTATTCCAATGAAATGGTTCTTAGATGAGGTGCTATGGGCATTAAATGGCTTAGCAACTCAAGTCCCCAATGCATAGGTGCTTATTTTTTTGTTGCTAAGTTTGCTTCATCTAGGTACACGCGCTTATCACCGTTTCTTCCTGGGGTCACCAAACTAGTCTCTCTCTTCTTAATTAACTTCCCACATCAGACTTTATGCCTATGTGGCAGGCTTAGCACCTATAGGATCAAGTACAATAGTGGGCTATAAGCCCGCTTTACATGGCATTTTTGCATATGTGGGGGAAAGAGGCAAGGAAAAAGTGGAGGAGTGGGCTCTCAAGCAAGAGCTAGCCTCTACATGGTGGAACATCGGGAGAGGCACCTGTATGGAGGTGGTCAGGAATCAGGAGACTCACGCCGGTCGTAGTGTCGCAGTTAAAATGATAATGGCAAGTCAAATCACCGGGCCGCACCTGTCCAGCAGTAACTCACTGTCAAATCACACAACCCTACGTTTGCAGTAGCCTACCCCTCATCTTCTCACGTCTCTGTCGAACCGACTAGGCAGAACTGCCCCGCCTACCGCGCGGGAAAAGCCCCGCCCTTGACTTTTTAATAGTATAGTATACTAATTTTCTATCCATGGATTGCGCCACGGAGCAAAGCCTCAAGAAAACGACGGTACACATGTATGGAGTATACAGCACGCCCGTCACATTCACGTAGCATCCCAGACAGTCGGTCAGTTTGGCACGCCGCTCTCCGAATGGAACACGCGTCATATCGTGTTTGCACACACATGTGGGACCGCAATTGAGAACCGACCATAGGCACACTCCCCGGCCCTGCAAGTCGGGTGAGTTAATAGAAGAGAGAGACGAGCGATAGTACTACTAGAGAAGTGTTGTAGGAGTACATGCGTTGGTACCTGGATGATCCCTGCAAGACACGGAAGATCAGTTCGTCCATGCATGTGACCAGACTCCAGCAGACACACCTGGATTAGCTATCGTCTACATATCATGCAGGCTATGTTGTACATGGCTGTAGTTCTTGTGAGAAATCTAAAAAAAGGTTCTTGTCATCTCGCAAAATTAGGTGTCATGTGCTTCGGATCACTGCGAGGGTTAAACAGCGACAACTGAGTTGGGCTAGTCATTGGGGGCACATGCACGAATACTACTTGGCTACCATCTAGGTCATGTCGGCTATGTTAATTAGGACATCTATCGATGGACCCCTTTTCTACGTGTTTATCTTTAATTTGAGCTTTGATCCCGGTCTAGTTTGTCCGTCGGGATTCATCTTGTCTCCTTTGGGTAGTGAGGTTATGATTTCTTGTCATGTGGCATTTTTTCGTGTTATATGTTATAATCCGATGCTTCAGATCAAAATGATGACAACTACGCCTCCAGGGCACATGCATGAAGACTTCTCGACAGTCATTACCGAGGTGAAGCCAGCTCCGGCCGGTAGACAAAAGAAAACTATTACTCCACTATATAGGCAGGAGCCTCCGCGCTTGCTTGCTACTGTTGCTCTCTTCACACTGTCTCGTCCTCTCCAGATCTAAACACGACAGCGGTGGCCACACTCTCTCTCTACTCACCGCTGGTCACAGATCCAGCCGGATCCTCTCCGCCGGGGAAGGTGAGCAGGTGCAACGTTCATGCGGTCGTGCTCGGCGATGGCTCTTGCCCACTGTCGGCGCGTCCCGATCAGCGTGCCTTGCTGTTCTCTCCCAAGCATCGCTGGCGAGGGAGGGCCTCCCACCCCTTCTTCCTCGCTGCCGTAGTGTGGGCAGATCCGGCCTCCCGCCGCCCACCTAGCGACATCCCAGCGACCCTCGGGTATAACTTCCTTCGAAACCGGCCTTGCTCTACTTCCCGAGCTCCTGACATCGCTGCATTTGTATCTTTTACTATTTCTCAGGCCCCCTCGTAGATAGGATCGATCGGCTGTTCGAAAACCACCTAATTTTTTTACTGTTAAAGAGGTAAAACTAGTTCATACATTCGAATCTAGTAGTACTTGGTTCAAACAAGGAAGAAAGGGGGTGGAGGTGGGGGATGATTTGTTACCTGAATCTAGAACTTGGTCGAAAAAGGAAATAATGGGGGTGAAAAGTAGCAGAGACTGGCTATCCAACTGGTCTCTAGGCTATTAGGGAAATAAAGGGAACGCAATACAAACTCAATATAAACCCGATCTATTGGTTGAAAAAGGAAAGAAAGTGGGGACTGGGGGACAACTCAACAGAGTAAGTCCAGCACTAGATTTGCTAGCCTCACACAGTATAAGGTGGCTATATACCGAACAAAAATGGGACCAACCCAGATATCCTCTTCTGATGTTTGTTGCCCCGAGCCGCTCTTATGTAATGCCACTGGTAAAATGTAGCAGTCGCACTGTTAAAAGTAAGGACACGTTAAACCAATGTTGTTTTCAATGTAATGCCTCCAGTAATATGAATCAATGGCACTTTTGTTTCATGTCCTGCTAAAATTCCCATTAAGATAAGTTGCTTCTATTCGTTAGAGATGCAACTGTCCTGGTCCGCCTACTCTCCCGTGCCCAAATACCGACTCTGTAGCAGCTGTTAATGTAATGTTGCTGGTAAAATGAAGCAATGGCACCATTAAAGTAATGTCGTATTTAACGGTTGTCATAGTTAATCCTAATGCCCACACTAATATCTAGCAATGCTGCTAGAAATTGCTACTGTCCTTGTACGATTGCCATTCAGATAAGGAACATGCTTTTTTTCATTTGATGCATGTTTCATCACTTGTTAGTCAGCCTCCTTTCCACCTTTTTTGTGCAAACAGAGATATACATTTCACGCTTGATCTTAGTTGAACTGCACAAATGATATCCAAATTATACATGAACATTCCAGGAGCTTCACGACCAACCTTGATGTTGCTCAATTTTATTGCAACTAATGAAGAACAAGCTCTGTGGGTTACATTTCCTGATGGAAATGGAACTGGGGCTGGAGCCCTTTTCTTGAAAGAAGAAGAAGAAGAAGCTGCTAGCTCATGGGACATTGCTTCATTTTAGGTGAACTGCACCAAAAGGTCCCATGAATTGAATCATCCATGTTGGTGACTGGTGTCATCCCTTCTACGATGGCTTTGACTACAGATATGGTTCCCATAACGAGGTATGTTCCTTTTTAGTCTGACCGTTTGCCAAAGCTCCTGCATGTTGATCCTGCTCTTGTGCTACTATTTTGGCACTGCCATGATAGAGCAGTAATGTTATTATTTTGCACCTTAATCTAGTGCCACTATTAATTTGAGGCAATGTTTTGGCACCGCTAGTGCCACTATTTTTTTTATTTATCAAAAGAGGGGGTTCCCTCCAATTTCATTAAAGAAACCCAACCATAGAGAACCATTATCCGACAACATCTTAGTGTAAAAAGACAGTTATGCAAGTACTACTAGAACAGACTGAGTACTAGTAGGAGACAAGTTTGCCACATAAGCTAGGCAGGTAGGGGGACACAGCACCAGCTTGACCAAGTTTGGATTACAACCCAAATGCTACCACAGAAACATCAGGGGAAGATAGGGACTGAAAGAGCCAGCTTCAGCATCCCAGTCTAAGCACCCCCGGCCTTCATCCTTGCGACGCACGGTACACCTTGTTTGCCACCTGCTCGACCCTAGTGTCACTAATAAAATGAAGTAATAATACAGTTAAAATAGAGCGAGTGTCCTCTCTATCATTTCATTTCTAATGTAGATAAAGAAAGTGCTTCTCTTTGTTAATGTATGTTTCATCAACTAGTCGCATTGATAATGTTTAAGCGTTTCTACAAACTGGGGTTCTTAATTTTAGTTGATCTGCACAAAAATAGAGATTTGAATGTCTCAAGAACCCTCCTTGTACTACCACTGTACACTATATTCATCATTGGCAGAAGGTGTATCGGGGAGACTTGGGACGATTTCCAGTATGAGGCGTGGCGTATCGTATGAGGCGTTGTAGGGCCCATCTCGCCCTCGCAGCATGGCATACTATGATACTTTTGCAATATTTTCTTCTATTTATTTTGCGTGTTTCATCAACTAGTGCCACTATAATGCAATCATGCTTTTTCATTATCTATGCAAATAGGGTTATTCAGCTGCATTTTGGTGGAACTGCACAAATGTACGGATGGAACCGGCATATATGCAGAGTGCAAGGTGTGCCAAGTAAAAATTACCGACACCAACCATGCTCCATGCACGCATTGGCATCCACCACCACCAGTGGGATGTGTGGCGCTCTTTGTGGACGGATCTTTCTTAGCAGCAAATCCTCTAACCAAATACCAGTAGCTTATATTGGCAGTTTTCTAGGGAGTACTCTTTTATGAAAGAAGCACCAATCTATTTTTCTTTATTTGTACACAGTGTCACAACTTTAGCCCAAAGGTCTAGAGCTATTTAAGGGTGATTGGCGTAGTACTCGAAGACTAATTGTAAGCATGATTTTCATTAGCTGTCACACTAATTGTAAGCATGAGCAGGTGGAAGATTAGGTTAGTGCGAAGCTTAACTTAAACCCTACCGCTGCCATTGAAACAAGGCGAGCGTCGAGGGAACCATGGAGAACGGCGGGGAAGCGACGTTGCGCCATCCGGCCTCCTCTTGCGATGGGAGAACGAATACTCCTGTGGCTCCGACTGGCTTTGCACCCTCACGAATGGCACACCGTACTCGATCGATTCGTTATCCTCTGGGTGCGACCTTCGACCTGTACGCCCACCACCTCCGCCTGACTTTTGCCTCGGGCGAATCTGTCTGCTCCATCGCCCAGAGGAGATACTCGATGAACTCAAAGGACTGTGGCGTGACTGCTGCTGAGGAGTACATGTACATTGCCGCCCTCATCCCCGCCATCTCACTCTTTCACATACATTGCCACATGCCCCTCACCGTCCTCAAACTCCCACTCATTGTCAAACCAAGTAAGGATCTCCTTCAACCTGGCTAACTTTGCCTGGTCGCCGCCGGCGATCTACCTGATTCACTGCTACATCCTCTCCATAAATGTCCTTCTGAGTGATCCGGTGCTAGCTTTGGAAGATGGGAGGAGAGACGGTGGTCTTGCAATAGAGAAGAGGGAGAGGTGAGACGGTGGTTTTGGAATGGAAATTATGGAGAGGAGAGGAGGTGGTTTTGCAATGGAGAAGAGGGAGAGGAGCGTGCGACAGCGATTTAGGATTGGACGAGAGGGCCGGCGCGCTGTGACTGGATCAAAATCAAAATCAATTTCCCTTCAATTAAGAAAGCGACCCCACATTAACTAGTCTCCCTTTTATTCTGGGTCATAATTGACCATGATTTTCGCAAATAAAATTTATGTTCTACATTGCAAAAATAATATAATTTGAAAGTACATTCAAATACGAATCAAATGATACAATTTTTGGTGACATGCATTCACATTTTGCTTGTTAATTACAGTACGTGGTCAAACTTTGACCCAAAATACACAAAACAAAAAAATACTTCCAAGACCAGCGCCGCTCTTCCGCTCTTCTCCTCTTAAACCACCACCTCTCCTCTCCTGTTCCAATCTAAATCCAACGCCGCTCCTCTCCTCTTCCATTTCAAAACCACCACCCCTCCTCTCTTGTTCCAATCCAAAACTAGCATCGCTCCTCTCCCATTCTAATCCAAAACCAGTGCTGCTCCTCTCCTCTTCCATTCAAAAACCACTACCGGCGAGTGAAGGTGCTGTGGAGAAGTATATCGATGGAGGAGTACAACCGGTACGTGAGGATCGCAGACGGTGACCCTGTGAAGCTAGCTAGGATGTTGGAGATATAGTATTGGTTTGACAACAAGGACCAACTAGCGGCGACGGTGACATCCATGGCCAAATATCTGCAACGGAGCGAAAAGGCGGCGATACTCCCGGAGGGAGTCACGCGGGAGTACATAGAGCTGCTCCTTTGGGCCATGGAGCAAACAGATTCATCGAATCCGATCGTGAGGGAGCGGTGGTGGGAGTATCGATCCCAGATGGAGCATCCACCAGAGATTGAAGGATCGAGCATCTACAGGGTGCCGTTTGTGAGGGTGTCGTGCCAGAGCGAGCCAGTGGAGTCTTCGTCGACTGAACCCAACTACAAGAGGAGAAAAATAGTTGGCCTGATGATGCTTCCCCGCCATCCTCTCCCTCGCCGTTCACATCATCTCACGGGGCGACTGTCTGCCGCCGAGGAATAGGACGGACTGCCCCCCAGCGCAATAGTCGGACAGGTTGTGAATTGTCAGGAGGAGCTTAGGGTTGTTAGTATTTGCAGGTTGTGAATTGTGTTCTGTGTTGTGTATTTTGAGAGTTCTTTCAGATATGAATGTCTTTTGAATTTCATATTTGCAGTATTGAGCATATGAAGTATTTTATGAATTCCAGAGATCTATTTGTAGCACTTAAAAAATGTTGTTTCATAGGAGTATAAAAGTGCAGACAATGTGTTTCTCAGAGAAGAAACTGCAAGTTTCAGTTTCAGATAAGAAACTGCAACTTTTAGAGGCAGAGCATTTATATTAACACAGCCTTTTCAAATAGTGTTAACATCATGTTGGAAGTTTTATTCATGGTCGAAACTGGAACTACCAGCCAGTTAACATCATGCTGATCAACATTCATGCATAGCACATCTTCATATGATGCACAGTCAAAAAGATATGCTATTTTCAAAATGCCCACACAATGTCGAGTGTGTGAAAAACAGAGAAAACGAGGGACGAAGTTTTGGCAAGTGTTGGACGTGGTGTGCATAGATGACAATTGGGACCCACATGTCAATAAAGGCAGAGGCAAAACTTTTGGAGATATTTTCTCTGCACAGGTGGAATCGAACCCGAGCAGAATAGCTGTCGGGTAGTGTCACTCGGCCACTAGGCTAGTTCAGTTGTTTCATTACTAATAAGGCACTTCCTCTGGTGGTGATCTCCTCCTGCACCTTTGTGCGCTGGCCGTGACGCCGCTGTCTGCCGTTGCGAACATGCTGAACAAACGAGAGGAATCTGGAGAGGAATGTACGTGGAGAGGCGGACAATCGGGACCCACCAGGTCTATGGCTGTACGCAAGCAAGTGCCTCATCGAAAAATACTTCCTCCTAATGCTATACTGACGTTGGGGCCCGTGAGTTTGTCAACATAGTTACATTTTTTAGGTGCTTCAACGTAGTTACTATCTCTACCTCTTATAAAAAACAAAGTTGGTGATGATGGTGTGCCTGCCATCCTGCAATATAGGTTGTCCGATTTATATCTGACAGATGGGAAGGAAAAAATGTCAATTTTGCAAAAAGATACCCCCACCCCTCTCCAGATTTGCAAATAAGGCCTTCCCTTGTTCATCCTTTTCTCCCACAAGATAAACTACTCATACAAATGCATCTTCATACATGCAACGCATGGGCATCTTGCTAATAGGAGATAAATTCACAACGAAGCCGAGGAGCTAACAGGTATCATTTATTATCACTAGGGCATCAAGTATTAGCTGGATTTTGGGCTGTCCCGTCTAGGCTTTCTTTTTTAACATGCGCAACCCACGACCTCGGATGGGAGGTCCATAGGCCTATTTGTATTTTGTTGAGGGCCGTCATGTATCGACCGGCGTATGGACCTCCCATCCGAGGTTTTATTTTTCCTGAAACATCGGCAACCCAATTTATATTTTTTTTTGAATAAAACGTAGAGGTCTGTTCTATTTTTCTATATAAGAATAGGAATGCCTGGTCCAACTTATGTTTCCCTTCTAACTATATTATATATATTTAAATTATTTTATATGTTATTATATATTATTGTTATTGTCATCGTATATTTGATAGATATTTACATATGTAAGAAAACAATATCCCACATCTTATTAACTTATAAAAATAATTTCTTAACAATAAAATCCTAGATTTTTTGGCAACAAAAATCCTGGTGATTTTGTACAAAAGCTTGGTAAGATTTAATGACCAATGTAATAATAAATCACTTATTATTTATATATATATAACAAAATGCTCAGCCCATGTTTATTTTTTGAAAACATTGCTGCGCCCACCCCAACATTATAATTAGAATCAGCCCAGCAAAATCGTGTATTTTGAGAAAGTGCAAATGTCGTGTAATTTTTTAGGAAAAGCATAAATGGGCCACATGGACGCTACATTATTTGTTCACCCAGCCCAGCTAATGGACTGTAATTCAAAAAAAGAGATCAAATTGACTGTAAATTCTACCCCGCAAAAAAAAGACTATAAATTCTGAAAAATGTGTTGAATACGTGCCACTTTTTTGGTGGCTGAAATGTGGGCCAATAGGTCGAAGCCAACGCAAGTCGTTGTCAACTTAGTCAAAAATGATTCTGACATCGTTAGCCATTGGATTTACATTCGACGACCGACAACTATCTTCAATCTCTCATCTTCTTCCTCCAGCGCCGCCGGGACCACCTGCTCCCGCCTCCTGCTGCTAGCAGCTCTGCTTAGGATGCTTCGCTGTGAAGCGCTACTCCATCGTTGGCCAGGCCATCCCTCCACCCCTCCACACCTCTTGTTCTTCTCCACCGACTGCCGAACCACACTGCACCAGAACCAGTTAACCCTCGTACACCTCTCCGTCTGTGACTCTACTCCCGCGTCTTCCCATCTCCGGCTCGTTACTGTCCGGGGCCTCGCCGTCGTCCACCACCTTGTATGCGCTCGGCGTGGAGTGGTCAACGTGGTCAACGAACGACACCATCAGAAGTAGACTATGCGTGGAGATGCTGACAGCTGGGTCCACGGCCGCATGCAAGGAAATGCCTCCTTAATACACGCAAAATAATGATTCCTCCACCTGACAGCTGGGACCCACCGGAAGGGCCTCTGTATTTTGCAAAAAACATTCCCACCACTGACAGGTCAGACCCACCAGCTATATCTTCGCATGCAAGGACGTGCCTCCTTATTATGCACAAAAAATGAATACCCCCTACTAGCTTGGATCCACAATAGTGGGAGGCTGACTTGTGCACCAACTAAGTTGACGGGGACGGAGGGCTTTGTCAACTTAGTCAATATGAACTATTCTAGCTCCAGTGACCGTATGATGTCCATCCAACGGCCGTAGTGCTTCTTCAACCTCTGGTCTTCTTGCTGCAACCGCCCAAACTAGCGCCGGTCATGCCTCATTCTCTTGCCTCCCATGGCCGGCTGCGATGCCACAGAGGCCTCACCGCCCCTACTACTCCCACCGCTGGCCAGGCCATCCCTCTACTCACCCACACCCCCTGTTATTCTGTGGCGACGGCAGCCTCAAACCGTAGCGAACCAGTGAACCCTCATACTCCTCTACGCATGGGCATCCACTGCCGTGTCTTCCTCGGCTCTACGTCGTCCCCTTTCTAGGCCTCGCCGTCGTCCACCGCCCTGGTGCTCTCGGCGCGGCGTAGTCAACGTGGTCAAGGAACGGCTTCCATCGGACATGGACTGTACGTGGAGAGGGTGACAGCTGGGGCCACGGTCGCAGCAAGGAAGTGCCTCCTTATTACGTGGAAAATAATGATTCCTCCACCTAACAACAGGGACCCACCGGACGGGCAACCGTATTTCGCGAAAAAAATGTTTCCACCCTGACTACTGGGACCTACGAGCGACATCTTCGCACGCAAGGAAGTGCACCCGGGCAAAAAAAACGATTCACCCCCTTGACTGCTGGGACCCACCAGCTAAATCTTTTGCATGGAAGGAAGTGCCTGATAGTCGGGACCCACCTAGTCGAAGCGTACGTAGCATTGTCACTCTGGTCGCGAACGTGTATGTACATATTGGTCCATGTAGAGGCGCACACGTGTCGTAGTAGATGCACACACGAAGCATGTACACATACGTACAATGGCCAGTGTGCAAGAAAGAAAATACGGCCATGTACGTACATACGGGCAGGGTCTCGAACGCCTACTTGCACATACGTACGGCCAGGGCTCGTGTACATGTCTGGGTCGGAACGGAGAAACAATGTCGTCGTCGTGTTCATGGGGGGCCAACCGGCTGGTCGGAACGGAATGCGTCGTCGTGTTCATCGGGAGGGCTTGGACGGAACAGCAGATGGAAACAAGACCTGGCGTACCGCAAAACGGAGGAAATGGCCTTGTGTTTGACCGGCCACGGTCGAAACAGGATCCTGTTCATCGGGAGGGGTCTCGCGTACAACAAAACAGAAGAAACGGACCTCCTACTGTCAAAACGGGCGTCCTTCTCATCGGGAGGGGTGTGGCGTACCACAAAACGGAGGAAACACACTTGTGCTGGAGCGCTACGGTTGAAACGGGGGTCCTATTCATCGGGAGTGGTGTGGCGTACCGCAAAACGAGACTCCCAGGATCCTGTTCATCTCCACCGTCGACCCCCTCCAGCCTCCACGGGCTACAGTTCATCCACCGTCGACCCCCTCGAGCCTCCACCTGTGACTGTTCATCCACGGGCTCCTGTTTATCCAGTGTCCACCGCACACTACTCCACTTGCTACTGTTCAACCAACCCTCTCCACGGGCTCCTCTTCAACCACCCCTCCACGGGTTACTGTTCATCCAGCCCTCCACCTCTACTGTTCATCCAGCCCTCGACGGGGTGGTCCTGTTCATCCAGCCCTCCACGGGGTCTGGTTCATCCAGCCCCAACCGGCTCGATCGATCGGGGTCCTTTTCATCCAGAGGCAACACCACGGGGTCCTGTTCATCCACCCCCATCGGGAACTGTTCATCCAAACCCCCCCAGCAACGCTCATTGTTCATCCAGAGGCAGCATCGATCATCTTCAATTAGCAGCAGTAGCGAAGGAATCACTCGGGTTTAGTAACATAGCTAGTGCAATCGCTCGGGTTCAGTTAGAGCCCAAGGCCTCGCTCGGGTTCAGTTAGAGCCCAACGACCCACACACACGCGTGTACGTGTGTGAGAGAAACGCGCATCGCTCGGCCCCCGACCACCCACCGATAACCGGTAACTCCCAGAAATTATCCTCGCCGTCGCTTCTACCATGGTTTTTTTCCGTCATGGACGGCCCAAAGAATGTCATGCAACTGCGTCTCCGGCCCGCCCAGGACAAAAATCCCATTTTCTGTCATGATTTTTTGTCATAGAAGTAGGAGCCCACCACATCTATGATGATACTGGGTTTTGTCACAATTCTCGTCATAGAAGTGTCATAAGTATGACATAATTTTTTTCGTTCGGCCCAAAATATCACGGATGTGTCTTTTTTTTGTAGTGAACGCCAGCAATAAAGATATATGAATGACTATTAAGTCTATAGGGTAACACTTGACCGTTGTTATACAGAGTGACTTTAGATCTTCTATCCGTCGAGTGATTCTTGTTACGGTCGAGTGAGTACTCCCTGGTCGACTGAATGATGATATCCCTCGAATGCTTCTGACTTTAGGTTAATGTCCTTGGGGAGGGTGTCTAGGTCAGGCCTATGACCCTACCCTAGGTACATGTCGTCGTCATCAGCCCCCGAATGGTTCAGGGTTCGAGTGGAAAATGGAGTGGAAGTTGGTTCCCACTCTGTTACACGTTGCTGAAGCGTTTTCCTTAGACTGATGAGTCATGCGACAACTTTGACTTCATTTTCAGTCGCCTTGATCCATTCTAAAGTAGTCGAGTGAAATTTTGCTGATAAGCTTCGAGTGTTGATATGGAAGAAATATTCAGTCTGACAGGTTGCTCGGCTGCTCTTGGATCTTGCGGGATTCGAAATTTTGGGAAGCACGCAGGACGGAGGAGGCCACAGTAATCGGGATGGATTAGGCAGGGCACCTTGATCACCGCACCACCTTTTCTGCCACGTTCTGAGCGAGCGATAGTTGCAGGATTTGACATAATTGCCTGGGCCCAGTCGTCAGTCACTCGAAAATGACTCCATATAAGGCGTTGGGTTGGGGAATTTTGCATAGTGCGCTCCAATTTCTCCTTCTTCCTCCTCTGCTTCTCCACCGCTACCGCTTCCGCTCTCGACGCTGCCGCTCACCCGTGCGCCTCTTGCTGCGATGGCAAAGGACAAGACAGCGGCGCTGGAGCGTGCAAAGAAGGGGCGGCGAAGGGGAAGGGCAAGAAGATCGATAGGAGCGGGTCGTCGTCGAGATCCGCCTTGCCACGCCGCTGGGTTTAGGGTGACTGGATCGAGTGCACAATCGAGCTGGATGACTTGCAAGATCTGGCTGAGAGCGGGCTGATTGAACATGGTTCCTGGAGGCTCCTTTTTGATGAAACCGAGCCGTAGCCTCAGGAGGGTGAGTGTGTCTTAATCGCCACTCACGTCGACCGTGGTTTTTCTTTGCCCCCACATCCCTTTTTCCGTGCACTCCTGAACTTCTTCGGAGCTCAACTCCACCATTTCTCTCCCAACACTATCACATACCTTGCTGCCTATGTCTCCCTGTGTGAGAATTTCCTGGGCTACCGACCGCACTGGGTCTGTTTAAGCACATCTTCACATGTCACTCGTAGACTGTGAAAAAAGCTAGCTCGAGTGATGAGAAAACCCAGGTGATCCAGATGTGTGGGGGCTTAGGTATCTAGATGAGGGGGAAGAGCACTTTTCCCGCGATGACTCTCCCTGACTCGGTTAGAGGGTAGCAGTAGACTTGGTTTTATTGCAAAGACAAGTCGACCCCTAGTCATTCGATTGATCTCCCTCCCTTTTCCTTGGAGCGAGTCCAGAAACCTACTTCCTTTAGAGTGACTCCAGCAGAGAAGGTGGAGGTGATCATATTGATGGAGCGAGTAGTTCAGCTAATCCATGAGGGTGTGACTGGTATGGATCTACTCGAGGTATTCCTCAGTCGACGTATCCAGCCCCTCCAGGCTCGTGATCACTCCATGTGCATGTACTTGGGGATTGAAGATTCCACTCGGATCCACTCGGAGGACATTGATGAGAAGACGGTGGCATAGTGGGTGCAAGGCATCGCAGGAAACAAGGATAACCCAGGGGGTCCCGAAGAGTTTTACCATTCGACACCAACAAACAACCAGACCAAGTCTATTCTTTATTTCCGAGTGTTTTTCATTCTGACTTGTAGTTGTTTATTGAGTTGACCATCCTTTGGTCAACTCTTTTGCTTCACAGATTTACGAACAGGGAGCAAGAGCAGTACCAGGAAGGAGAAGAAAGCGGAGGCAAAAGCATGGATTGGCAGTCTGATGGAGGAGAAGAGGAGGAGGAAAGCGAGGACTCGAGCAGTGGCGAAGAAATCGAGTCACCAACTCGCAACGAAAAGTGTTCCAAGCATAAGCATGACCCAGCAAGTATCCGTGGCAAAGTATCTAAGCCAACCGGATAGACTTCTAAGTGCACTCGGACCTCTTCCCCTGTGCCGACTGAGAAGGCTCCAAAGCAGCCCAAAGTTGCAGTACCGAAGTCTTGGAAGACCCTGCCCAAGATCAAGATTGATGTCCCTGTCGCTTCTGCATATGTGTATTGTCCTCACTTCTTGATCAAGGACTTGTGCTGTCGACTCTCTTCCTCATTTGACTGAGTGAATCTTGAGACTTGCAGAGCTGCTACTTCTGGGACTTCTGCTTACAAGGACGATGACGGGGATGTGGAAGACGCAATCACTTCTAACTCGGGTATGACTTTTACAAACTTGTCTTTGCCTCAGCCATTTTGTTGGTCGAATGAATTCTGGCAGTCAATTCTTTTTGCAGCTCCTCCCAATGTCATTGATCTGCCATACGACGACAAGGATGTGCCACTAAGGCCCATGGGAGGGAGAAGTAAGAAGACATCAACTAGCAAGGTGCCCCAGTCGACGGCAGTGACGGAGCCGGTGATCCAGGAGACCGCCGATGCCAACCGGGCTTCTGTGACTTTTGTCGTACTATTGTTGAGTGCTCAGCCTTCGACGTCGACTGCACAGATTCCAGCCGATACACCGTCTTCACTCTTCACTGCGCATCACGTCCCGGAGGACCAAGTGGGTGCTTCCAAGGAAGCTATACGCCAGGGAGGCATCATGATGGAGCAGATGAAGGTGGTTCGAGGGGCCAGTCAAGCTGCTTATGACGCCAGCTCAGCTCTCCGGAATAACGTCCAAGTTGGTTGATTACCGACTGATCCCTTAGCTTGTCGCTTGTTCTATTAGGATATGCTACCCGAAAATTTTCCTTGTGCATCTTTTCATCAGTCTGCATTTTGCATTTGTACACCCACTGGATGTTTAATTTATTGTTGAATAGTACTGCTGAATAGTTTTGCTTCTTGAGTCGACTAGGTTGTGTCGATTGAGTCTTTGAACCAGTGGGGGCACGCTGAGTGCACCCACTGGGTGTAGTTCCCGAGACCATAGTTGACTGCGGGCAGTCGGTATTGTCTGAGAATCCGAAATTTCTCACTCGGTCTGAACGGATCATGTCAAGTGTACCTTGAACCAGTGGGGGCACGCTAAGTGCACCCACTGGGTGTAGTTCCCGAGACTACTGTTGAATGTTTGATTCGGCAGTAGTCTGAGAATTCTTTTCACTCGGGAATGAATAACTTTTGATTCTTTCCACAGATGTAACATTTATTGACTTCAGAAATCCCGTGACCTCATCTCCAAATTTGCCGATTCGAGGAGAAGCAGAGACAGCTCAGTCTTGACTTGGAGCTGGCTAAGCAGAACTTGCAGAAGGCCAAAGATGAGACAACTGGTATGGAAGATAACAACCGGTCGACTGTTTAACTTAGCCGACTCACAAGTCATCTCCTCGTTCTTCTGTCTGACCGAGTGCATATCTTTCAGAGAAAATGAAGCAGGCTCTGGCGAAAAAGGGCCTCGATCTTGCTGGTGCGCAAAAGGAGGCTCAAGAGAAGACTGCACTTGCTGACAAGAAGATGGCCTCAGTCGGGGCGCTGGAGAAAGAAAACGCCAAGCTGAAGGCATCTCTTAATGAATCCAACCGAGAAACGACCCATCTGAAGAAAGACAAAGTGGCTTTGAACGAGAAGATTGAAGGCATTTCTCGTAAGAGAAATGACCTGGAAGCTTATCTGGGGGCACTCGCCAAGATGCTATTCCTTATGCTCGAAGGTATTCTTCCTTGTCCGACTGTTTAGCTATCGTCGATTCACCATGCAACCGTGGACTCATTATTTCTTTGCGTTTGTAGAATTCTGCCAAAACTTTGAGGAAGAAACCAGACGGATCGGGACAGGCCTGGACCCCGTCCTTTCCCCTATTGGTGATGAGGCTGCCATGAACGTGCTCTGACTGGAATCCCGTGTTGCCAGTGTTACGGACTACCTTGCTCGCCTGAAGGTTGTGGTGTCGCGGATTGACTCAACGCTTTGGCCATAGGAGACGCTCCACAATGACCTCGAGTCTTTGATGAATCGACTCAATGAGATCCCTCGCCGAGTGCAGGAGTGGAAGAAGTCATCTGCTCGATGCGGTGCTGACGTAGCTCTATCGATAGTTCGAGTCCACTACAAGGAAGCCAAGGAGGAAAATCTAGCAGTGATCAAGCTTGCCAATACCAGAAAACACGACTTCCAGTCCTTCATGGAAACCTTTATTGCCGCCGCGACTCGAATTGCAGATGGGATCGACCAGGACGAATTCGTCGAGCCTGCCAGTCCTCCTCCTGCGGAGTGAACAAACTTTTTATGATCCGATTAAATTTGCCTAGGTATGCCGAGTGGTTTTTGTAACCGTTTAAACTTCTTCGGGCCTGATGCCCGAGTACCTTAAACTGGGATCTGGAACCTCGTAGGATTTATCTAAACTTGGTTGCTTTTGGATCTTTTGACTCTTTGAGTAGAACTTGTTTCTTCAGTTTGAGTTGCTACTAACTTTGTGATGCAGCGCAGTCGAGTAAACCATGGACAAAGGTACTTAGTGTTGCCCATGGCCTGCACCTCATCGTCCTTGTGGATCGGGATGGAGAAGATGTTGTATTTGTGTTGTAGCTCCGAGGATGAGGTCGTGGTCGACTTGCACCTCGTCGTCCTTGCGGATAAGGATGGAGCAGACGTTGTATTTGTGTCGAAGCTCCAAGGACAGATCGTGGTCGACCTGCACCTCGTCGTCCTTGCGGATAAGGATGGAGCGTGTTTTAAAACTTAGGTGAGTACAAGACTACAACTAAGCCCTCGAGTGAGAGAGTTGCTCACAACTCGGTAGGATTTTTTAAACTTAGGCGAGTACTGGGCTACAGCTAAGCCCCTGAGTGGGAGGGTTGCTTGCCACTCGGTAGGATTTTTTATACTTGGGCGAGTACTGGACTGCAGCTAAGCCCCCGAGTGGGAGGGTTGCTCACCACTCGGTAGGATTTTTTAAACTTAGGCGAGTACTGGACTGCAGCTAAGCCCCCGAGTGGGAGGGTTGCTCACCACTCGGTAGGATTTTTTAAACTTAGGCGAGT
>NC_041384.1:234311214-234350271 GCF_002162155.2 Triticum dicoccoides | reverse complement strand
AGTGGGAAGGTTGCTCACCACTCGGTAGGATTTTTCAAACTTAGGCGAGTACTAGACTGCAACTAAGCCCTCGAGTGGGAGGGTTGCTCACCACTCGGTAGGATTTTTTAAACTTAGGCGAGTACTGGACTACAGCTAAGCCCCCGAGTGGGAGGGTTGCTCACCACTCAGTAGGATTTTTTAAACTTAGGCGAGTACTGGACTGCAGCTAAGCCCCCGGGTGGGAGGGTTGCTCACCACTCGGTAGGATTTTTTGAACTTTAGGCGAATCAGGTTCGCAGCTAAACCCCCGAATGGGAGGCATGCTCTCCACTTGGTGGGATTTTAATTTTTGGAACTTAGGCGAATTGGATTCGCGACTAAGCCACCCACTGGGGGATTTTGGACACGTGTATAAGAATCAATCATTTAGGAGACTGCAAAACCTTGTCTTTGATAAACAAACTGAAAGGTACTTCTTATTACATCTCGACAGTCTGAATGATTAAGTGTTAAAGTGGCGGACAAGCACCGCATTCCAGGCGCGTGGCTCGTCTTTCTTGTGTTCCACATCGTACAGGTGATATGCACCATTGTGGAGCACTTTTGTGATGATGAAGGGGCCTTCCCAGGCAGGAGCGAGCTTGTGTGGACGTTGCTGGTCCACTCGGAGAACCATGTCTCCTTCTTGAAATGCTCGACCCCTGACGTTTCTGGCGTGGAAACGCCGCAGATCTTGTTGATAGATGGTCGACCGGATCAGCGCCATCTCTCTTTCCTCTTCCAGAAGGTCAACAGCATCTTGACGGGCTTGTTCTACTTCGGCTTCTGAGAAGAGTTCCACTCGTGGGGCATTATGAAGCAAATCAGTCGGTAGCGTGGCCTCGGCTCCATAAACCAGGAAGAAGTGAGTCCGGCCAGCCAACCGATTTGGCATTTTCCTCAGGCCCCACAGTACTAATGGTAACTCATCTACCCAGGCGCCGGCCGCATGCTTGAGATCTTGCATTAACCTAGGCTTCAACCCTTGGAGGATCAAACCATTTTCTCTTTCTGCTTGTCTGTTCGACTGCGGGTGAGCGACTGAAGCATAATCAACCTAAGTGCCTTCGGAACCACAAAAAGCTCTGAACTCATCTGAATCAAAGTTTGAACCATTCTCTGTGATGATGATATGCGGGACTCCAAACCTAAATGCTAACCCCCTGACGAAGCTGACGGTAGTGCTCAAATCGAGGCTTTTGGTGGGCTTAGCTTCAATCCATTCAGTGAACTTGTCGACTGCAACAAGTAGGTGAGTGAAACCACTTCTGCCAGTCCTCAAGGGTCCAACCATATCCAACCCCCAAACGGCAAATGGCCAGACGAGTGGAATGGTCTTCAGGGCTGAAGCGGGCTTGTGAGACATGTTGGAGTAGAACTGGGAACCCTCACACCTGTCGACTATTTCCTTCGCCATTTCATTTGCTCGCGGCCAGTAAAAACCCTGCTCGGTATGCTTTGGCCACTATTGTTCGTGAGGACACATGGTGACCACAGGTCCCCGAGTGGATATCATTGAGAATCATTCGACCTTCTTCTGGGGTAATCCATCGCTGAGCAACTCCAGTCACACTTTCTCTGTACAGTCGACCACTTATCATGGTGAAGGCTTTGGATTGATGGATGATCTGTTGTGCTTCATCTTCGTCTTCTGGCAGCTCTTTCCTGAGAATATATGCGATGTATGGTACAGTCCAATCAGGAATGACGACCAAAACATCCATGACTAGATCGACCACAGCTGGGATTTCAACTTCAGTCAGATCAGTGGAACTCTTAGATTGCGGGGGCTCTTCCGTGAAGGGATCTTCCTGGACTGATGGTGTGTGAAGATGCTTCAGGAACACATTGCTGGGAATGGGCTCTCGCATAGAACCTATCTTGGCCAGGTCATCTACTGCCTGGTTCTTCAGTTGGGGAATATGGTGAAGTTCTAACCTTTCAAACTTCTTTTCTAACTTTCTAACTGCATTGCAATAGCCAGTCATAGCCGGGCTTCTAACATCCCACTCTTTCATCACTTGATTAACCACCAGGTCTGAGTCGCCGAAAACCATTAGGCGACGGACGCCGAGTGAAATGGCCATTCGCAACCCATGCAAAAGAGCTTCGTACTCAGCTTCATTGTTGGAGCAATCAAAGTGAAGTTGAAGGACATAACTAAGTTCTTCACCACGCGGGGATACCAGAACAACTCCAGCACCAGAACCACTCAACATTTTGGATCCATCAAAGAACATAGTCCAATGTTCTGACTAGACTTGAGTTGGTTGTTGCTGTTCAGTCCAGTCGATGAGGAAATCTTCTATTGCTTGGGATTTGATTGCTTTCTTTGCCCCAAACTTGATATCCAACGGAAGGAGTTCAATCTCCCACTTTGCCACTCGGCCAGTTGCATCTCTGTTGTTCAGAATTTCTGACAATGGAGCGTCGCTGACGACTGTGATGGAGTGATCTGAGAAATAATGTACCACCTTCTTTGTAGTCAAGTAAATTCCATAGACCAACTTCTGGTAATGCGGATACCTCTGCTTGGACGGAGTTAAGACTTCCGAAATATAGTACACTGGGCGCTGAAGTTTATAGGTTTTACCTTCTGATTCCCGCTCGACCATGAGTACTCTACTGGCAACTTGTCCAGTGGCCGCAATATAAAGCAGCAAAGGCTCCTTGCTAATTGGAGCAGCGAGCACCGGCTGGGTGGAAAGCAGGGGTTTGAGCTCTGCAAACGCTGCGTCAGCTTTAGGAGTCCACTCAAACTTATCAGATTTCTTCATCAATCGGTAAAGAGGTAATGCCTTTTCACCGAGACGAGAGATGAACTTACTCAAGGCAGCAAAACAACCAGTAAGCTTCTGAACGTCGTGTATGCGTAGAAGGCGCTTCATTCGGAGTATTGCATCGACTTTCTCTGGGTTCGCGTTGATACCTTGTTCAGAAACAAGGAAACCGAGTTACTTCCCACCTAGAACTCCAAATGTACACTTTGACGGGTTAAGCTTGATGTCATATCTTCTCAGATTGGGAAAGGTTTCAGCGAGGTCAATCAGTAGATCGGAACCTTTATGTGACTTAACCATGATGTCATCCATGTATGCCTCCACATTTCGACTGATTTGAGTGAGCAGGCACTTCTGTATCGTGTGCATGAATGTGGCGCCAGCGTTCTTGAGACCAAAGGGCATGGTAACATAGCAAAAGCCCCGAATGGGGTGATAAAGGTTGTCTTTATTTCATCGGGCCCATACAATCGAATCTGATGATACCCGGAATATGCGTCCATAAAGGACAGTCGCTCACATCCCGCAGTCGAGTCAACTATTTGATCGATGCGAGGTAGAGGAAAATGATCCTTCGGGCAGGCTCGATTGATATGCTTGAAGTCTATACACATACAGAGTGAATCATCCTTCTTGGGAACCATGACGACATTGGCGAGCCACTCGGAGTGGTAAATCTCTCGGATGAACTCGGCTTTCAGAAGCCGAGCAACTTCCTCGCCAATCGCCTTTCGCTTCTCCACGACGGACCGTCGGAGATATTCTTTCACAGGTTTAACTTTTGGGTCGACTCGCAAATGGTGCTCAGCCAGCTCTCTGGGTACACCTGGCCTGTCAGAAGGTTTCCATGCAAAGATGTCCCAGTTCTCACGGAGGAACTGGATGAACGCTTCTTCCTATTTGCTGTCGAGTGTTGTTGATATATGAGTCGGAGCAGCATTGTGATCAGTCGGGTGAATATGAACTGACTTTGTTTCACCAGTCGACTTAAAAGTAGACTCTGAAGGAAGCTTCTTAGCTCTCAACAAATCACTCGGATCTGTTGTGTTCTTGTATTCTTCCATTTCAATTGCTGCCATCTGTTCATCGGCAATCTTTGAGCACTTTTGTAAGCACTCTTCTGCTCGCTGCCGATTACCAGTGACTATAATCACGCCCCTAGGGCTAGGAATTTTGATCTCGAGATAGACATAGCATGGTCGAGCCATGAAATGGGCATATGTAGTGCTGCCAGGATAGCGTGATAGGCACTGTGAAAATCCACGACTTCAAATGTCAACTTTTCCTTATGGCAATTCTTTTAATCGTCGAAGGCCACGTCGAGAGTGATCTGGCCGAGTGAATCAGCTTTCTTTCCAGGAATAACTCCATGGAACCACATGTTGCTCTCGCTGAGCTTGGACATCAAAATGCCCATCCCTTTAAGGGTTTTAGCATACAAGATGTTCAAGTCACTGCCACCATCCATCAAGACTTTGGTCAATTGGGTGCCCCCAATGACCAGGTCGACCACCAATGCTTGCCTCCCCGGGGTGGCAACGTGCGGCGGGTGATCTGACTGGTCGAATGTGATTGGAGTCTTTGACCATTTCAGATACTTTGTCGTTGCCAGAGCAACCATATTCACTTCCCTGTTGATCACGTTCAGTCGACTTTTGCTTTTGATGTCGGCAAACATTACCAGGGTGGAATTGATATTGGGAAATCCATCATCATCCTCTTCTTTTTCCTCATCCTTATCAGATTCCTTCTCTTTCTCACTGGGTTGTTTCTCTCGAAACTGTTGTATAAGGACTCGACACTATCGAGTGGTATGCTTGGGATAAATCAAATTACCCTCTTCATCCTTCTTGATGTGAATGTGACATGGCAAATCCATTACGTCATTTCTGGATGCATCTTTCACCTTCTTGGGGGTCCAGGGCCCTTTAGGTTTTCCTTTGAATTTTCCTTGAGTTGCGACCGCAACTTCCCCAGGAGTCACAGGTTCTGCCTTGCGCTTCTGCTTCCGATTGGAATTTCCTGCTCCAGTGTCCTAGCCGACCGGTTTACTCTTGCCACTGCGGAGTTGGTCTTCTTCTTCGCCATTGGCGTACCGAATGGCTATCTCCATCATTCGAGTCAAACATATGTCTCCTGTCCGACCAAATTTCAGGTTGAGCTCCCGGTACCGAATGCCCTCCTTGAAGGCGCAAACTGCCTGATGATGAGACACATTCTCTACAATATGGTGTAAAGTGGTCCATCTCTGGATGTAATCCCTCAAAGTTTCATTCGGCTTTTGCATGCAGTGCTGCAATTCTATCAATCCCACTAGCTGTTTGCACGTGCCCTCAAAGGTTCTGACAAACACTCATGTCAACTCTTCTCAGCTGAAAATACTACCTGGAGCCAACTTATTCAACCAAGCTCTAGCTGACCCTTCAAGCATCAGGGGAAGATGCTTCATGGCAACTTCATCATTTCCTCCACCGATCCGCACAGCCACTCAGTAATCTTCAAGCCAGGTGTCAGGCTTTGATTCACAAGTAAACTTACTGACCCTAGTTGCCAACCTAAAGTTGGGAGGGATCTCTCCTAAAACACTCGGGACCAGAAACATGAACCCTGTTTCTAGTCGGGCGATCTATGTCTTGCCCTTCCCTTTGTGCTCGATTCCTGTCCACTAGACCTTGAACCAAAATTGACCTTGCATCAAACCCTAGCTCTCTTGGGTCGACCGGCCTTCTCCGCTCTTTGCTGTACGGGTGCCTATCATCATAATGCCGGGGCACGTATGATTCGCCCCTTGGAGGGGGTGTAGGCCCTCGACGGCGGTCATCGCGGTCGAGCCGATGATCTTGTTGCTCATGGTTCTGACCCAAATACTGCCCTTGACGATGCCCATATCCCTGACGCTGCGGACGTGATCTTGGGCTGTGAGCCGACTGGACGGTATCAGCCACCACAGATCTAATATGGATCCTGTTGCGTGACTGAGAAACTGCCGTGTTCTGCTCTCCTGCTGCTCGGAGCAGCGCACTGATCTGCATTAAACCTCTACCAGCTTCCGACTGGGATGGCTGAATGGATTCTGCTATACGGGCCGCAACAGCAAGATTCTGAATCGGAATGCGGTATACCTGTGGTTTGGTGGAAATAACTGTCGCTGCCATCGATTGGACTCGGGGATCTGCCGCCGAGCACGTTCGTCGAGTGAACGCTGAAGATTCTCCAGTCGAGTGCGCTCACCCGAAGTGGCTAAACACACTGCCTCCAAGGCCCGAGCCTCAGAGGTCTCTCCAACAATGGGCGTGTGTAGGGCCTCCATATTGCGGTGGTGAAGTTCCTCCCTCTGCTGAGAAGAGAGAGTTTCGGGATGATACTCTTCATGAATACACGACGGCTCACCGCCGCCGTTGCGATGCATGCCAGGCGGGCTGTGGGGTGTGTCAACCATCAGGACTTCTGTCACGGGGTCGTTGGTGTCGCATTCAGACAAGGTCTCGATGAAGCCAGTCGATAGGTCGAACAGGTCGTAGAGATATTCGTCGGGCTCAATTGCCGTGACTTGAGGGGTGGCCGACTGACGTGCCACCGCGTGCTTCACCCACTGCTGAAGCCGCGACCGACCGGATCGCTTGCAACGGCGAGCAGCGGGGGCGAAGGTACTGCGGGAGCCAACCGATACTAGGTCGACGCTGCCGCAGTAGGACACCGCGAATGCACACACGAAAGTGCGTCGCTCCGCAGACGAGGAGCGCCTCAACATCGAGAGGAGCTTCCTGAATCCAAGCGGAGTCATCGGCGATGAAGACGAGCGCGCCGAGACGGATCTCACGGCCCTCAGCCAAACCTCCGTTGGAAACCATGATGAAAAGAGTCGGAGAAAATTGCAACCTCACCGAAAAGTCGCTAAGACACCGGCCCCAAGGTGGGCGTCAACTGTCGTGGTCCTAAGTCTGATAATAGAATAGGGGGTAAGAATGTAGAGGCAAGATCCTAGCTACGGTGAGATTGTGCACGCAAGTTGTATGAGTTCAGGCCCTTCGCGGAAGAAGTAATAACCCTACGTCTTGGTGCCCAGAGGCTCGGTCGATTGAAATATGCGTGAAGTTACAGGGGGTGCGAACCCTTGTGCCAGAGGAGGGGGTGGCTTATATAGAGTGCGCCGGACCCCTCCAGCCCTCAGTTACATAGGGTTTAGGGTACATAAAGATGGGGCATTACAGATAAGGCCAGCAATAAAGATACATGAATGACTATTAAGTCTATAGGGTAATGCCTGACCGTTGTTATACAGAGTTACTTTGGATCTTCTATCCATCGAGTGATTCTTGTTACGGTCGAGTGAGTACTCCCAGGTCAAGTGAATGATGATATCCCTCGAATGCTTCTGACTTTAGGTCAATGTCCTTGGGGAGGGTGTCTAGGTCAGGCGTATGACCCTACCCTAGGTACATGTCGTCATCAGCAAGCTAGTTGATCACTACTGTTTGTGGATTTGAAGTTACCACTAGAAGTTTAAATGGCTACACATATACTAATAGTTGGGTATATTTTTTATTACTGAAAAATACAAACTTTTGGTGTTGTCTCACAATAAATGCTATAGCTAACACAATATATTGTTGGCGTTAGCCAGGTGGCATGCCATCAGTACAAAAATACTGCCAACGTGTCTACCAACGACACCACTATATTGTTTTCACTGGTGCCATATTGGTGGCGTTGGGTGTGTACGCCAGCAAGGCACTTTTTGCCACACCATAGCTAGGCTTTTTTCTACTAGTGGTAGCTAGCACTATCCGAAAACCGTAGAAGCCACATAATTAAAATTTGCCAAACCGATTAGAGAACATCTAACTTGTTTTTGCAGGTTTGCATATGATGTGGTATAGCCTTCATCATGAGAATGGGTTCATGTTGTAATGTTAAGTGGCCTACATGTCGTGGCATGATGGCTGGAGCCACGGGATTGCTAACTTAATGTAATAGATGTAGAGATAGCCTATAGGTTACATGAGGACCCAGAGCTTCACCAGGCGCAGGAGAACAAAATCCTTGCCACATCGACAGTTTTCAAAATTGTCGCCATTGGAGCGTTTTCGAAGAAAACTTCATGAAGTGCTCGGAGGACCATGGAGACGTTCCCGGTGCAAAGGGCTATACCATATCATGCTATTATGAATTGCCTAAGATGTTTATCCCTTTGTTGTTTGCACCCTTTGATTGCGTTGTGGTCAATTATTAGGGTGCTCTCTCACAGTAAATATCAAGTTAAAAGGTGCTCTTTCCAGTGTTGCAACTATCTATAACACGTAGCCATTCGGAGTATGTCATGTCCACATTTGTACAAATGTATTCTGTGGTGTAAGATGGGTGGATGGTCAGACCATGGATGCAGATAGAACTTGGTTTTCTTGAAGTTGTAGCAGAATCGTTCTGAGCTTGGAGCATGAAGCATCAAAAGATGAACAAGAGTCATTTGGAGATATGGTTGGTAAAAGTTTTCGTACCATCATAATTCTCGTCATCAGTTACGTTCGCGACAACACCACATACACTTCGACCGGGTGGGTCCCAGCTATCAGGGAGGATAAGGATGCACTTCCTTGTGTGCAAAGATATAGCTGGTGGGTCCTGGCTGTCAGGGGGGGAATCATTTCTATTTTGCGACTAATAAGGAGGAACTTCCTTGGTTTCGAAGATGTAGCTGGTGGGTCCAGCTGTTAACCTCATAGCCTAAAGACCACTTCCGATGGCTGTCGTTCGTTCACATTGTTGACCACAAGGCGCTAAGAGCATCAAGGCGGTGGACGACGGCGAGGCCTAGGAAGGGAACAACGAGGAGCCAGAGAATACAAGGCGGGTGGATGCCCACGCAGAGGGGAGTACGAGGGTTCACTGGTTCGGCAGCAGTGTAGGTCTGATGTCGCCGAAGAGTAACATGGGGTGTGGGCGAGTAGAGGAAAGGTCTGGCCAGTCATAGTATAGTCGATCCGTGAGGCATGCGTGGCAGCACAGCCGGCCCCAGGAGGCTGGAGCAGGCGGTACGGCGGGCCTGGTTTGGGCGGCTGGAGCAAGAAGACCAGAGGTTGAAGACGTAGCACGACCGTTGATTTAACATCCAGCGATTAGTGCAACTAGAATCGTTTTGACTAAGTTGATAAAGCTCATACGCATCAACTCAGTTGGCCTACAAGTCAGCCTCCAAATCTGGTGGGTCCCAGCTAGCAGGGGGAAACATTTCTTTGCTCATAATAAGGTGGCACTTCCTTGTGTGTGAAGATGTTTTCTGGGTTTTTTAATTTCTTCTTTTTCGAGTTAGAATAAAAATAAAACAATTTAGTATCTTCGGTACAATCTATATTTTCGCGAAATGGATCATAATAAAGCTGGTGGGTCCCAGCTGTCAGGGAGAGGGAACTTTTTTCCATGTAATAAAGGAAACACTTTCCTGCTTGCGAAGATGTACCTAGTGGCTCAAACCTGTCAGGGGGAGAAATCATTTGTTTTCTCATAATAAGGAGGGACTTGCTCGTGTGTGGCCATGGGCCATGCGGGTCTCTACTGTCAGCCACTCCATGTTCATGCCTCTTCCAATGGCTGTCATTTGTAGACTAAGTTGACCACACCGCACCGAGAGAACCAACGCGGTGGATGATGGCGAGGCCAAGGAAGGGAACGACCCGAAGCCGACGAAGACACGGCAGTGGATGTCCACGCGGAGGGGAGTATGAGGGTTCACTTGTTCAGCTATGATGTGAGGCTGTCGTCGCCAGAGAATAACATGAGGTGTTGGTGAGTAGATGAATGGACTGGACGGCGATGGGAGTAGGGTGGGCCGGTGAGGCCTATGCGGCAGCACAGCCGGCCACGGGAGGCGGTAGCAAGCGGTACCGCCGGCATTGGTTTGGGCGGCTGAAGCATGAATATCCGAGATTGAAGAAGCACCTCAGTTGTTAGATGGACATCCAACGACCACTGCTAATAGAATCGTGTGTTGACTATAAGTTGACAAAGCCTTGCGTACGCGTCAACTTACTAGGCCCACAAGTGACCATCACATCTATGGTAGAGAACATATAGCCCATTTGTGATTTGTTATAATGTACAACCCATTTTTTAATTCTTATGGAATTTACTTAGCCCATTTACTATTTGTTAATATTATAGCCCATTTTCTAGCCAGGACTTTGTTAATAATTTCAGCCAATCGCTCAAAAAATCAACAAAATTTCCAACATTTTGATAGGATCCAAAATATTTTTTAACCCGAAATTTAGAGTTAGATTAAATATAATTTCGGAATAAATTTGTATTAGGTAAAAACCCAAGGAAAATTTGCGAGTGCAATAAGTAATGAAATTAAAAAATGTACCTTTTTTAGAAGAATAAAAAACCATACCTGTTCGGTGCGTTTTTTCATATTTACATCCCATTTATTATTTCTTAAAGCCCATTTTCTTTGCAAGTCTAATGCGGCCCGGAGAATAACAAGTTGACCTGGGTTGGGTATTCCACAAAAAAAGAATAGCCGGGCTAGCCATTTTCACATTTAACTATTAATATCTGGGCTGGATATTTGGTCGACAAAAAAATAGCCTGGGCCAGACAAGCCATAGACCGCCCAGTTGATACCCGGCTCCTCTGAACAACAACAAAAACATCGCTCAAGAAAAACTCTGCTCACACCTCAAAAACACAAATACTGCTCGAGCTACGGGGTCCCAGCTGTCGACCGCTCCTTGTGCAATTCTCTCGTTTATTGACTATATAGGTTGACGATGTTGTGGGACCGTGATGTCAAGATACCAGGAGGAAGGAAAAAAAGTATAGTTGTATATAATAAGGAGGAACATGCGTACGTACGGCTATGGCCCTGGTGGGTCCCTACTATCATCCACTCAAAGTAAAGTCATCTCCTGATTCCTCATGTTCGTTGACCATGTTGACAATACTCGGTGCCACGGCGAGCGCAACAACTCGAAGGACGACGGAAAGGGCCTCGTGGGCCCTACGGATGGTCTGGTATATCGCCTGTTGCTCATTCAGGAAGCCAGGATCATCGGACACCTATGAGCACCTTCGAGAGACTGAGCCTGCATGAAATGGTAAGGCCGCGCTTGGGTGCTCTGCATTATTTCACACCTGTATTAAGATACAAGTGTAATTTACTCATCACCGGAAACAACGCGTAAAATATAGGCATAATGAAACCAACGGCCTGAGGTCTATAACAAAAACTGGTGAGTTATGCATGTAATTTGAGATAGATATCAGTGTATATTTTACTAGTCGAAATCGACCAACCAAGCGCTTCGCCCAAGACCATCTGCTTTTATTTACAAGCGTTAGTTTTACAAGCGGTTTTGGTTGGAAAACGATGATCCAGTCATAGCCTAAGATGATGAGTTGGTCGGAAAATCATATGGTTTCACCTCTAACCAACCCGAGTTGTTGTATAGGCTATGAATGAAACATAAGACGATGAACTTCTTAAGCACATAAACAACAGAAGAGGATGATCTTCTTAACATGATCACTAGCATTTGATCAATATGCAAAACAATATGATTATTCTCAAGAGGCACGGTGAACACCTCGTGATGCCGCATGCCACAACATTCCAAGATCAACTTTGCAATCAAACTCACAAGGCCTGGCATTACATAGACAACATTCAGAACAAACTCTGAAAATACCTTACATAAGTCAACATTCATGTGACTATGCATCTCAGCAGAGTAAATATTTACTTCTGAACTGAACACATGAATAGGAAAAAACAATCAACACTGCTCACAGCAAAGGGCGTCCCACTCAAAAATATCGAATGCATGTCTTCTCGCTAACATCAATGAGCAAAATTTGACAAGGTTTTCCAATTCCAATATATTAAACTAATGTCTTCTTGCTAACTTCAATGATTAAACTTTGAAAAGATTTTCCCATTCAAAATATGTAATGCCTATGATTATGGAATGGGCAGGGTTTGTCATCAGTTTGCACATTGAAATGGCCCATGGAGCCGGATTAACCAGTGTATATTTTTGTGCAGTTCATCTGAAATCAAACAATGTCTTGTGTAGCACGGTGGATTTCATATTTATATGCTGCAAGAAAAGAAAGACACATCAACACACACATGAATATTGGCCCCAGTGTCAACCCACCAATCGGTGAACTGACAAACTGAAAGTACATTAAACAGATTACCATACCTAGATGCCCCATCGTTGTTTCTTAGAGTGACATTGACGGACTTGGAGTCCTATCCTGGTTTCTTGTACTTGTTTGGGCACTTGTTTGCCCAGTGTTCCTCTGAACCATAAGTAAAGCAGCCATGTCTCCTTTTGTCTTTCTTCTTACCCTTCTTAATGGTAGTATTCTGCTGGTCAAAGTTCTTTCCCTTGAACTTGTGGGAATTCTTCTACCTTGAAGATGTTGGTAGCTCCATTCAGACGGGCATGGTTTTTCATCAGTTTGCACATTGAAATGGCACATGGAGCCGAATTAACCAGCGTATCTTTTTGTGTAGTTCCACGAAAATCAAACAATGTGTTGCGTAGCATGGTGGATTTCGTATTTATATGTTGCAATGCATTGAAGACATTGGCAGCTCCATTCAAGTAGGTAGTACAGTGGCTCAAGGTGACAATGAATGATTAGAGAACCATTCGATGTATTGTGCATGATGAAGTATTATGGGAGGACACAAACTATCTGAACATTTTGTGCAGTTCCATTAAAATCAAGTTGAGCATACCTATCTGCATAAATACAGAAAAAGTGTGATGAATATAATAGTGGTACTAGTTGATTAAACATACGCTTACAACTATAATCATCTTCAGCATCTTAACAGGAAAAGATAGCAATACAATAGCTTGAATTAAACATTTAATCAAAACAATACAACAAATATAAGTAGCATAACATAACAAAGCACAATCATGTCGATGAAGGCCGATACTGACCTTGTTTGTTATAGCTGTGTCGGCAACTGACTTGGTCATACCTTTTCTTGTAGTGAATTTTGCACTCCACGTGTTCTTGAGTTGCCTATGCTCTCTGCAGACTAGTCATGTCACCAACGTCTACTATAATACTTCGTAAAGCTTCTCGATCATTGCGTGTGTAATGTAACACAAATAGTGACTGCTTCTTTCTGCAAAGTGGAAAGACCAACTGGGCCCAATAATGCAACAGTTTGCCTTAAACACATTGGCTCCTTTTGTGTAGTTCAACTAAAATCAAAGTTGAAATAGAACCGAGCATAAGTTTTGATATCCCTTTATGCAACAATAGAAATAAGGGAAACAATTACTGGGAAATAATAGTTGATGACTTATACTCCCAGAAGAAAAAACATCTACTTATCTTAATGTGAAACAAAGCAGGAGAGTAGCAATTCTCAAGCAGTGTGATTCATTCATATTAACCGAGACATTATCTTAACAATGCCTTGTTTCTACATGAATAAAAACGACAAAGCAGAAAAGTACCATTCCTAAAACAATGCAACTGATTCATATTAACAGAGACATTATCTTAACAATACCTTGGTTAAACATGTAGAAAGAAGTACAAAGCGGGATAGTACCATTTGTAAAACACTACAATAGATATATAATAATAGAGACATTATCTCAACAATACATTTCTTAAACATGTACTCCGGCCGATCCCTAACAGAAATGGTACTCCCACCGATCCCTAACAAGTGTTGTAGTTTTGAACTAAGATTAGGTAGTTAATTCTGAGAGTGGCATTGTTTAATTTTACCAGTGACATTAGATTAACAAAAAGCGTAAATAGTTCCAGGGGAGAGTGGGCGCAACAACACTATGTGCTTCCATCTACTTATAAAGGGGGTGATGCAGAGTTTGTTGTAACAAAGCAACAAGCATCATGTCTGGGTTGGTCCCATTTTTGTTCACTTAATGGGAAAAGACAGCAATTCAATAGCTTCAATTCAACAATTATTTAAAACAGTACCAATACAAGTAGCACAACATCTCAATGCACACTGCACGAACATGTGGATGAAGGCAGGTACTGACCTTTCATGATGCAGTCAAGATCACCTACGAATCTTCCAACACGAATAGGAAATCCAATCTCGTTCTGTGTAGTTTAACTAAATCAAGCAAAGTCGCCGGTGTTACATTTAAGTTTGCTATAGCAACAAGTTGAATAGATATCCCTGTTTTAACAAAGGCAAAAAAGGAAACAATTACTGGCCAATAAAGGAGGATGAAACAAACGGCGACAAAAAGAAGCATCAAATTTATCTTGATGGAAAACAAAGTAGGACAGTAGCATTTCTAAAACGGTTGCATTGATTCATATTAACAGACATTCTCTTAAAAGAACATTCGTTAAAAATGTAATTTACTTTTAACAGTGGCATTGCTTCAATTTTCCAGTGACATTCTTAGATTAACAACAGCAAAATAGTTGTATGGGACATGGGACATGGGACATGCCAGCACCATGTGCGTCCACACATATAAATGGGTGATGCAAAGTATGTTGCCAAGCAGCATATCTGCGTTGGTCCCATATTTGTTCTCTTTGAACCTTTTTCCTATGTGATGGCAACAAATCTAGTCCTGCATAAACTACTTTTCCTATGTGAGGGCAGCAAATCTATTCCTACACAAACTACCCGACCTCCTAGTTTTTTTCCTTTTTCAACAAAGAGATTGGTTCCTTACAGATGTGTGTACTGGTTTACCCCCCTTTTCCCTTTTTTGACCAACAAAGCGGCTGGATAGCAAGTCTGTACTACTTTCCCTACCTCCTTTCCTCATTGAACCACATCCTAGATTCATGCTCCACCCCACCCCACCCTTCTTTCCTCTTTGAACCAAGACCTAGATTCGACTACAGAATCGAAAAAGATCTGCATGCAGCTAGAGCAATGATGTTTCAAAGAAAGTTATACCTTAGGGTCGTCGGGATGTGGCTAGGCATGCGGCGGGAGGCCGGATCTGCCCACACTACATACGACAGCGAGAAGAAGGGTTGATGGCCCTCCCGCACAGGCGCTGGGTGAAAGAGAACACTGCAGCCGGCAGTGGATTGCCTCCCTCGCCGAAGGTGACAGAGTGAACGATGCACCTCCTCCCCTTCCCGGTGTGACAGGATCCAGACGGCTCCTTCACCAGCTGTAAGGGGGGAGAAAGAGATAGAGGCCAACACAGTCTTGTTTAGATCTGGTGAAGAGGGTGAGAGACCATGAATATAACAAACCCTAGCAAAGGAACGCTGAGCCTCCAGCGTGTATATATATATTTGTAGTGCGGCGAGAGTGTGGAGAGTGCAAATCCTAGCGAACAAGCGTTGAGGCTCCATCTTATATAGTACTTATATAGTACTCGTGTATACTACTAATATAACGAAACTCTTTATTTAACGTACCAGTGAAGAAAACTACTTATGATCAACTAACGACCCACGCGTCCTGGTCACACTTCCTGTCCTTCACGTGCGGTACACTACCCTTCATTAAGTGAACAACCACACACGCGCCAAATTATCAGAAAGGTGTGAGAGTGTGTACAAATAAAGAATTTTAATTTCAATTATCGGAAAGGTTTGACAGTATGTACAGTTTGCCCTCTCTCAATAATTATGGTTTTTTGTGTTCGGAATAAACTTGGTCAAACTTTACAAAGTCTGACTTCAGTCAAATCTAATATGAAGAGTAAATAAAAACGAAGGGCTACTATGTCCATCCGGGTTTTTAGTCCACACCATCTTTGTAATAAAAGTTGACCACATATTTAGTTAATAGCTGGACAAATAAAATTATAGGGGAGCAAAGTTGTGAGAAGGCTTAGAAATCAATACAAAACTTATGCTCTTAGTACCAACGTCGACGCTTCTTCGAGGAAACATTTGGTTCATAGCCAATTGTGTGATAAAATTGCACCAACGTGAAAGACAACTGCGTCCCCAACGCAATCAAGGTGAACTGATGAAGGATATCATCCTTGTGTGTAACAAGCAAAGAGCACTGATGGAAGACAACTTTTTTTCGTCAAAAATATAAAATATAAAAAAGGGATATATTGTTGTTACTTTGTTTTGGAAGTGGTACAAGATTAACAACGACATATCAATTGTCAATAAGAATTAATGAAAAGTACACCAACAAATAGAAGCATCATGATTATCTTGATGGGAACTAAACTAGGATACCTGAGAAAAAAAGCAGAACAGAAGCATTTATCGATGCCTCTGGATTGACATTAGCATTACTTAAAAGGGACGTCACTTTACCATGTGCATTGCTTCATTTAACCAGTGATAGTATTAGATTACCAGCAGCAATAGGAGCATTGACAATGACCGCACAACCACCATGTACTTTTTGTCAAAAAAACATGTATACCTCCACCGAGGCATAAACCATGACAACTTTTTGAGTGGCCTTTCCTCTATAATAGTAAAAAATAGGTGATGTTGGACCAGACGACGAACCCTAGCTATTGTACATGGGGAGCTGGGGAGTAGTGGCATAGAAGAAAACCCACATGCAGCGACCTAGGGAGCTGGACCAATACAATGAAGCATGAAATCCAAAAGAAGTTATACGTCAGGTGGGCGAGATGTCGCTTAGGACGGTGGGCGGGATCTGCCCAGATGAAGGCAGCGAATAAGGGCGCGGAGGACCTTCGTCCGTGCCAGTGCCGGCTTAGAGAGGATGGTGCGCATCGGCTTCCTCCATCGCCGACGGTGACATAGTCAACGCTGCACATCCTCACCTCCCGCAGCGGACGGGATTCGGCCGAATCTATGACAACCGGTGAGGAGAGAATAGAGTGGACACTGTCATCTTGTTTAGATATGGAGAGGATGAGAGAGAGAGACACGAGAAACCCTATCAAACAAGAGGCTATATATACAATGGAGTAAAATAATCTCTCCATAGAAGTGGTTTTAAATAGAATACACACGTTCCTGGAAAAAAAGAATCGAAAACTAGCGGACAAATCCTTTTTTACGTACCAAGAAAGAAAACTCGATGAAAAACACGCCCCCACTTCTAGGTCGCAGTGGGTATCTCGGAGGCAGATTGTGTGTGTGTACATTTCTTCTTGTATGTCGTACTCCATTTATCCTATGAACAAAATGAGGCTGTACTAAGTTTGTGTGTGTGTAGGGAGAACGAGACATCGATGGTATGTACGAGCAGTCACGAGAGTCATCGCGCACACACAGATAGACATAGACATGCATATCCGTGTTTACGTAAAATTCCATCTCCATCTCCTATCATATTTGTCCCAACTGACACATTATTTATGTTATTAATTATATACGCAGCAATATTTACGTACATCTCTTGTTGGCGGGCGTCCGGACCGCTGCTGTAACGCCCTCGATGCGGCAATATCTCCCACGTGTCAAAGCATGAGTTAGAGGCATAACCGCATTGAAAGCAATGTCGCAAGTGAGGTAATCTTCGCAAACAACCCATGTAATACATAAGGGAAAAGATACATAGTTGGCTTACAATCGCCACTTCACACAATTACATGAATAAAGCATTACATCATCCAAGTACAATCAAGGTCCGACTACGGAACCAAAACAAAAGAAGAACCCCAAAAGCGACAAGGTCCCCGATCGACCCCAACTGGGCTCCACTACTGATCAACTAGAACGAAACAACACAAAGGACAAGATCTTCATCGAGCTCCTCCTGAGCTTGGTTGCATCATCTGCACGGGCTCATCGGCACCTGCAAACTGGTTTTGGAAGTATCTGTGAGCCACGGGGACTCAGCAATCTCACACCCTCGCGATCAAGACTATTTAAGCTTATGGGTAAGGTAAAGGTATGAGGTGGAGGTGGAGCAAGCGACTAGCATATATGGTGGCTAACATATGCAAATGAGAGCGAGAAGAGAAGGCAAAGCACGGTCGATAAAAGTATGATCAAGAAGTGATCCTAGAACAACCTACGTCAAGCATAACTCCAACACCGTGTTCACTTCCCGAACCCCGCCGGAAAGAGACCATCACGGTTACACACGCGGTTGATGTATTTTAATTAAGGTCAAGTTCAGGTTTTCTACAACCGGACATTAACAAATTCCCATCTGCCCATAACCGCGGGCACGGCTTTCGAAAGTTCAAAACCCTGCAGGGGTGTCCCAACTTAGCCCATCACAAGTTCTCGCGGTCAACGAAGGATATTCCTTCTAGTGGGAAGACCCGATCAGACTCGGAATCCCGGTTACAAGACGTTTTGACAATGGTAAAACAAAACCAGCAACACCGCATGAATGTGCCGACAAATCCCGATAGGAGCTGCACATATCTCGTTCTCAGGGCACACTCAGATTAGCGCTCCGTACAGCTAAAACCAAACCTCGAGTTTCCTCGAGGGGGCGCTGCACATGACTCTAGTTTGGACCAACACTCAGAGGAGCACTGGCCCGGGGGGTTAAAATAAAGATGACCCTTGAGTCTGCAGAACCCAAGGGAAAAAGAGGCTAGGTGGCGAATGGTAAATCCAATGTTGGGCATTGTTGGAAGAGTTTTATTCAACGCGAACTGTCAAGGGGTTCCCATTATTACCCAACCGCGTAAGGAATGCAAAATCCTGGAACATAACACCGATATGACGGAAACTAGGGCGGCAAGAGTGGAACAAAACACCAGGCATAAGGCCGAGCCTTCCACCCTTTACCAAGTATATAGATGCATTAATTAAATAAGAGATATTGTGTTATCCCAACAAGTAAACATGTTCCAACAAGGAACAACATCTCCATGTTCCAACAAGGAACAAACTTCAATCTTCACCTACAACTAACAATGCTATAAGAGGGGCTGAGCAAAGCAGTAACATAGCCAATCAACGGTTTGCTAGGACAAGGTGGGTTAGAGGCTTGGTTCAACAAAATGGGAGGCATGATAAGCAAGTGGTAGGTATCGCAGCATACGCATAGCAAAAGAGCGAGCAACTAGCAAGCAAAGATAGAAGTGATTTTGAGGGTATGGTCATCTTGCCTGAGATCCCGCAAGGAAGAAGAACGAGTCCATGAAGAAGACAAACGGACGTAGACGAACGGGTCCTCACAAGTACGACATTACCGAAACCAACCCGAAGAAGCAAACACTGGAAAAGAAGCACACAAGATAGTAAACAACCAACACATGAACTTGATGTGATATGCGGGATGCGGTATGCGATGCATATGCATGATTTGGAAAGGAATGATGGAACCTGGCCTAAACTTGGAAATCCAAGTGTGCCACTGGAAAGGTGAGATGAAATCGCTTGAAAACGATATAAAGACCACCGGAATCGGAGTCACGGTTTGGAAATGGCAAGCAATACAAATATGGCACCGATCTGCGATATACAGCAAGTAGCCATCTAAATGCATGAAGATGAACATGCTACAGCACACAAACATGGCAACAAAATACATGGCAGGGATCCATACATGATGCTTAACAAAAGATGAACACTGAGCTAGGGCCAATTCATCCATTAACAGGTTCAAACAAGCATGGCAAAAGTGCATTTGGTAAACAGATTTCAGACTTAGTGAAATTAACACTTGTCTGGAATTTCAGATCAGGTAGCACACTTTGGAGCATGAAAACTATATGCTACAGGCCTGAACATGGCAAAATAAAGCATGGCATGGAGCTACTCAAAGAGCTTAAAAAAAGTCCCTTAGTGACCTTGAGCCAAAAGGGAACATAAAATAAATTTGCAAGCATGTGAACATGGCAAAAACATAATCAGTTCACAGACTTAGTGAAAAACTAGAGCATGCAAATATGATAGCAAGTAGGCATGTTGACGAGCACGATACACTCACTACAGAGCAAGGCATGACAACCTAAGCATACACCCATTAAGAATACACATTATACAAGCTAGACATGGCAAGAACAATAACATAGCATGCACGGATCAACTACAACATCCTCGGCAAAATCGCTAACAAGTAGAAAATCTACCCAGATTTACGAAATAGCAAAAGTAGAGCTCGATTGACTCAAGCTAGGGTGCTGCATAATTGCAAACAAAGACATGGATGGATAGAGCACTACAAGATTAACAAATCATCCTTACTGATCATCCTCAAAAGAGGCACGGATCACTAGGAAACAACATGAACATATGGCATATTGAAATAACAGTCCAAGGACTTAGTGGAATTGCTAAGTCCCTGAAATCAGCATTAACGAATGCACCACTTTGCAAGCTTGTACTAGTCACCACGCACATCACAAAAATACATGGGTTGCACCTCTGGAAAGATGGCAAAGCATATAACAAAACATATGAAGAGCTCAGGGGCATATCATGCACACATTAATCATGAAAAAATGACAAATATCTAATTGGAGCAGCAGATCTGACAATTATCTCAAATAGCATCTTCCAACAGCATTTCGGGCATCAAGATGAACTCAAATGAAAATGATGCAATGAAATGAAATTATGTGCTCTCTGAGACGAACATTTTGATAAGCTATATGCCCAAAACGGAGCTACGGATGCAAAGTTACGGCATGTCAAAGATTGTATAGAAATTAGGGTTTCGGAGAGAAAGTCAACCCGAGGGGATCCAGATCCTGATCCGGATCTCGAACTGTAGCTGCACGAACTTCGAGGATGGCCGTGCCAGAGTTACTGTAGCCGCCGGAGAAGAAGAGGTGGCCGGCAGGGGCGCGCTCGTCGAGGAGCTCGCCGGAGAGGAAAGCTCGCCGGCTCGGAGCGGCGCGGCAAGGCGCGGAAACCGGAGCGGGCGAAGACCTGCGCGTGCGCGCGCGGTGGCGCACCGGCGAGGCGGCGGAGATGCTCGCCGGCGGGGAGACAGGTGGCGGCGCTGAGGCATGGGGCGGTGGGGCGGACGAAGGCGGCGGCCGGCGACGCGTGCTAGTGACTCAGGCCCGGAGCGGCTCGGGCAGGCCGGCTTCGGGCCAGGCGGGCCGCGGTGGCTGGCGCAGTGGAGGAGGGGCCGGGGTGGCGACGTGGCAGCGCTTGAGTGGCTGAGGTGGAGGAGGCGATGATGTGGCAGCTCCTGATAGGTCGGAGCGACGTGGCGGTGGGGTGGACGCGTCCGGCCACCGGGCGGACATGTCCGGCGGCGCGGGGAGGAGTGGATCTAGGGTTCATCCGCGAAATGATCCGAAATTTCGGGTAGGGGTGCTCTTTTATAGGTAGAGGGAGCTAGGAGAGTCCAAATGAGGTGCGGTTTTCGGCCACGCGATCGTGATCGAACGAGCGAGAAGATGGAGGAGGTTTAAGTGGGTTTTGGGCCACTTTGGAAGGGTGTTGGGATGCAACACACACGAGGCCTTCTCGGTCCCTCGGTTAACCGTTGGAGTATCAAACGAAGTCCAAATGGTACGAAACTTGACAGGCGGTCTACCGGTAGTAAACCAAGGCCGCTTGGCAAGTCTCGGTCCAATCCGGAAATGTTTAACCCCCACACACGAGAAGAAGGTAGAAATGACCACCGGAGGAGAACGGAGCACCGGAATGCAAAACGGATAACATGGAAAATGCTCGGATGCATGAGACGAACACGTATGCAAATGAAATGCACATGATGACATGATATGCAATGCATGACTTGCAAGCAATGACAAGGCAACAACAACGAAGAACGGGAAGACACATGGCACATCGGTCTCGGGGCATTACAACACTCCACCACTACGAGAGGATCTCGTCCCGAGATCTAGAATGGCACCGGAGGAACAACGGAAGAGAAAAGAGGAGAGGTAAAACTAAGTTGCTCCTTTGACAAACGAGTGAAAACCAAAGAACCTTGATAAGGTTAATCCAAAATGAAAGAAAGAAGCCATGGGGATGAACAAAGTTGAAAGCACTCCGTTAAGAAAAGAAAGGAATTGAATAAGAACTTGATTAGATGATAGAACTTGAAAAGAGGGCACGGCACTCCGGTTAAATGGACAATCCTGAAAAGAACATGGTCTTGACAAAACAAGAAGATGGGTTGAAGATAACAACAACATAATGCCTCCGGAATGAAAGAATAGAAGTTGTATCGACGAAACAAAAGAACAGAGAAGAAAACAACATCTTCTACCTTCAATGAGCTTGAAAAGCATCTTAAAGAGAAGGGTCACACGGAGTTGTTGGAACAATCCACAACGAAAAGAATAAATTTGATATGGTCTTATGGAACACATCTCAAAATTATGAGGTGACAACCTGCCACTCACGGGAAAAGAATTGGATTGATAAGAACAAGGAGACGGGAAAATTATTTCACCGGGAGGATAAAGAAAAACTTGGGTCCTTTATAAGAATCATAAATAGCATGATCCTTAGTGAAATATAATCCAAGATAATTCCAATGACAAGATGATGGATTTAAAATATCTCATTCTTAAAAACATGGGAATCATGAGACGTGAACTCAAATTATCGAGAATGACATAATACCACCTCGAATGGTACGGTTGAAAGAATTGAACTCCGGATTGCAAGATGAAGAATGCTTGAACTCCACTGAAAAAAATGTTGATGAATGCTTCGAGAAGGAAATAAAACCTCGATGAACCATCATGTAGGACATCCATGAGGAACTCCGGTAAACAAAATGATGATAAAAGCAAGAGAAGTTGAAAACACAAGGTGAAACATTGTAATGATTTAGAAGGATCTTCGTGGTGATGTAATTGCCAGAGCTAGGAACTTCGGGAAAAGAAAAGATAAAGCATCTCGAACCCAGAATGTGATATGATGCACCTCCGGAATAAGGAATTAATCACTTGGATGAAACAAGAATAAGAATTACATTATGCTTATCCTTCACCAATTAAATTGATGACAATCAATGGATTTGGCATACTACTTATTATCATAGAAAGGATTAAAAGAGATATATCAAAACTTGAGAACGTCTTCAACGAACCACCGGTAGGATTGGAACAACGAATGAATTAATATGATAAACGAAGGAAGAGGAACTCTTGAAAGAACCACCGTAAGAATAGAAAATGAACGAAGAAGAAAAATAAAGAAGCACCGGGAAGAATTAGCAAATAACCGAAGATGCTTGAGAGAATTTAGATCCATGAGAACAAAGAGATTACACACTGATTAGAGAATCCTTGATTTAAGCACCGGTATGATTTGGAGAATGATTGCCGAAAGCTGAGAATGAATAACCTGAATTGATGGCCTTCGGAAAAAGAAATGGAAAACAACTCATGAAATGCTCCGGATGGGTGAAAAGAATTCTCACAATCGAAAACAATTTTTAAGAGGATGGCAACAAGCTAGCACCATGAATCTTGAAGAGAATGGAGCAAGATTAAAGAGAGACTCTTCTTCGGTCTTCAATATCTAAGAATGACGATGAGAAACACCACCAAATTGTTGAGATACTCCGGGATGAAAAATGGAAAGGTTGAACCAACGATGGAAAGAATTTGAAAGATCTTGGAGAAACCCTCTGACCGACGAAAATTCATTCTTACGTCACACTTCGAAAATAAATTTGGATAGCTCCGGGAAAATAGGAAGAGTCAGGTAAGATCCTGGGAAAAGACCTGTGTGTTAGGGCCCACTCAAAAGAAACACCGTTGAACGATTCAAAAGAGAGAATGCACCGGTTGGATTAAATGACTTGAATGAGGGAACATCCTCGAAAGAGCTTGAACGAATGTAGAGTCGAAACATGAATCTCCGAGTTATCTTTAGCACTCCAGAATAATAAATAGTGAGAAGTGGAATGATAATGAGGTGCACCGGCATGAGAAAGCATTGAAACGAGGAAAAGGGTATGATCAACACCAAAAGCTTGAATAGAATCCACCGAAGAAGAAGAAAAATCGAAGAATACAACACTTGAAGCTCCGTTAGAATCTTCATGAGAAATACCGGATAAGAATATTGATGGAAAAGAATGGAGAGACTTCCCATCAGTAAAAGGATACTTGAATAAGAAATTCGAGTCCTCGAAGAAAAAGGGTGGGTGGGCGGGAAAAACAAAGGCAACTTGGAGACAGATGAAACAAAAACCGTTGAGAAGAAGTGATAATAGATCTCGCGAATGTTGAAGTGATCGGATACACTTGAGGAGAGACACACCGGTTAAAAGGGATTGACAAAAACAATCTTGATGATCAAGAAGGATTAGTATTCACATAGGAGTATGAGAACACCGCTCAGGAAAAGCATGGAATCAACATTTGACTTTGAAGCAACTCGAATACCACAACTCAAAAACAAAAACAAAGGATTGACTTGCAGAATAAGCCAGAACAAACATATGATAGAGATTTCGACCGAAGTTTTCATGGTGGGGCCTACACGGGCTCGATCGTACAGCACCATCATGTACAAGGCAGTGCACATGACATATGAAGCGTCCCCGAGTCAGCATAGCCAAGGACTCTTTAAGACACAACGAGACCACTGTAAAACCAACCGTGGATAGGCGGACCACTAGACGTCGAACCCCAATTTCATATCATACCTCTGTCAGAAAGATATCGTAAGAGCTACTTGAATTCCCACTTATAAACTCCCGAAACTTTCCGGTTATGCAATCAGGTGTTGGGGATACAGGGGAAGCATAATATCTCACCCAAACTAGCAAATCCTACATCCAGCTGTATCCATCCTTCAACACATACCCAGAAACCTTCGGAAATCATCTACCTCAACCTTCAAAAAGCATCCGTTATACAAGTTAAGGCAATACTCCCGAACTCCCGCCCCAGTACTGGGTGGCGTCGAGGTTATCTCACCAACGAACTGCATAAAAGAGATTTTTGATGTCGGCGTACTAAACTCAGGTATTCCAGAACTACAACGATAAAATTGTGACGACAACACCTCGGATCTCAACTCCCCGGGACACTGCCACAAACCCCCTAAAGACAGGAGGCACCAAGAACAATGTTCTCGTCACAAATCCATCGGAACGATTCCAAGATACCCGCGTGATCCTAAAAAAAATTAGTGAAATTTGAGAAGAGAAGAGTCAAAACTCTATGTCAGGATGCCTTACCAGAGCGATGAAGGGACTGGGGAGTAAGAAGAATTCCTAAACTCTCCGATATATACTTCCTAAATGACTCAAAACATTTTTCTAGACACAACTCGGCCGCTAAAAACGATCAAGCAATGGGGGCTCCTAAGGTAGGGGAAGGCTCTGATACCAACTTGTAACGCCCTCGATGCGGCTATATGTCCCACGTGTCGAAGCACGACTTAGAGGCATAACCGCATTGAAAGCAATGTCGCAAGTGAGGTAATCTTTGCAAACAACCCATGTAATACATAAGGGAAAAGATACATAGTTGGCTTACAATCGCCACTTCACACAATTACATGAATAAAGCATTACATCATCCAAGTACAATCAAGGTCCGACTACGGAACCAAAACAAAAGAAGAACCCCAAAAGCGACAAGGTCCCCGATCGACCCCAACTGGGCTCCACTACTGATCAACTAGAATGAAACAACACAAAGGACAAGATCTTCATCGAGCTCCTCCTGAGCTTGGTTGCGTCATCTGCACGGGCTCATCGGCACCTGCAAACTGGTTTTGGAAGTATCTGTGAGCCACGGGGACTCAGCAATCTCACACCCTCACGATCAAGACTATTTAAGCTTATGGGTAAGGTAAATGTATGAGGTGGAGCTGCAGCAAGCGACTAGCATATATGGTGGCTAACATATGCAAATGAGAGCGAGAAGAGAAGGCAAAGCACGGTCGATAAAAGTATGATCAAGAAGTGATCCTAGAACAACCTACGTCAAGCATAACTCCAACACCGTGTTCACTTCCCGAACCCCGCCGGAAAGAGACCATCACGGTTACACACGCGGTTGATGTATTTTAATTAAGGTCAAGTTCAGGTTTTCTACAACCGGACATTAACAAATTCCCATCTGCCCATAACCGCGGGCACGGCTTTCGAAAGTTCAAAACCCTGCAGGGGTGTCCCAACTTAGCCCATCACAAGTTCTCGCGGTCAACGAAGGATATTCCTTCTAGCGGGAAGACCCGATCAGACTCGGAATCCCGGTTACAAGACGTTTCGACAATGGTAAAACAAAACCAGCAACACCGCATGAATGTGCCGACAAATCCCGATAGGAGCTGCACATATCTTGTTCTTAGGGCACACTCAGATGAGCACTCCGTACAGCTAAAACCAAACCTCGAGTTTCCTCGAGGGGGCAGCTGCACAGGACTCTAGTTTCAACCAACACTCAGAGGAGCACTGGCCCGGGGGGTTAAAATTAAGATGACCCTTGAGTCTGCAGAACCCAAGGGAAAAAGAGGCTAGGTGGCGAATGGTAAAACCAATGTTGGGCATTGCTGGAAGATTTTTATTCAAGGCGAACTGTCAAGGTGTTCCCATTATTACCCAACCGCGTAAGGAATGCAAAATCCGGCAACATAACACCGATATGACGGAAACTAGGGTGGCAAGAGTGGAACAAAACACCAGGCATAAGGTCGAGCCTTCCACCCTTTACCAAGTATATAGATGCATTAATTAAATAAGAGATATTGTGTTATCCCAACAAGTAAACATGTTCCAACAAGGAACAACATCTCCATGTTCCAACAAGGAACAAACTTCAATCTTCACCTGCAACTAACAACGCTATAAGAGGGGCTGAGCAAAGAGGTAACATAGCCAATCAACGGTTTGCTAGGACAAGGTGGGTTAGAGGCTTGGTTCAGCAAAATGGGAGGCATGATAAGCAAGTGGTAGGTATCGCAGCATAGGCATAGCAAAAGAGCGAGCAACTAGCAAGCAAAGATAGAAGTGATTTCGAGGGTATGGTCATCTTGCCTGAGATCCCGCAAGGAAGAAGAATGAGTCCATGAAGAAGACAACTGGACGTAGACGAATGGGTCCTCACAAACGCGACATTACCGAAACCAACCTGAAGAAGCAAACACTGGAAAAGAAGCACACAACATAGTAAACAACCAACACATGAACATGATGTGATATGCGGGATGCGGTATGCGATGCATATGCATGATTTGGAAAGGAATGATGGAACCTGGCCTCAACTTGGAAATCCAAGTGTGCCACCAGAAAGGTGAGATGAAATCGCTTGAAAACGATATAAAGATCACCGGAATCGGAGTCACGGTTTGGAAATGGCAAGCAATACAAATATGGCACCGATCTGCGATATACAGCAAGTAGCCATCTAAATGCATGAAGATGAACATGCTACAGCACACAAACATGGCAACAAAATACATGGCAGGGATCCATACATGATGCTTAACAAAAGATGAACACTGAGCTAGGGCCAATTCATCCATTAACAGGTTCAAACAAGCATGGCAAAAGTGCATTTGGTAAACAGATTTCAGACTTAGTGAAATTAACACTTGTCTGGAATTTCAGATCAGGTAGCACACTTTGGAGCATGAAAACTATATGCTATAGGGCCTGAACATGGCAAAGTAAAGCATGGCATGGAGCTACTCAAAGAGCTTAACAAAAGTCCCTTAGTGACCTTGAGCCCAAAGGGATCAGAAAATACATTTGCAAGCATGTGAACATGGCAAAAACATAATCAGTTCACAGACTTAGTGAAAAACTGGAGCATGCGAATATGATAGCAAGTAGGCATGTTTACGAGCTCGATGCACTCACTACAGAGCAGGGCATGACAATATAAGCATACACCCATCAAGAATACACATTATACAAGCTAGACATGGCAAGAACAATAACATAGCATGCACGGATCAACTACAACATCCTCGGCAAAATCTCTAACAAGTAGACAATCTACCCAGATTTACGAAATAGCAAAAGTAGAGCTCGATTGACTCAAGCTAGGGTGCTCCATAATTGCAAACAAAGACATGGATGGATAGAGCACTACAAGATTAACAAATAATCCTTACTGATCATCCTCAAAAGAGGCACGGATCACTAGGAAACAACATGAACATATGGCATATTGAAATAACAGTCCAAGGACTTAGTGGAATTGCTAAGTCCCTGAAATCAGCATTAACGAATGCACCACTTTGCAAGCTTGTACTAGTCACCACGCACATCACAAAAATACATGGGTTGCACCTCTGGAAAGATGGCAAAGCATATAACAAAACATATGAAGAGCTCAGGGGCATATCATGCACACATTAATCATGAAAAAAATGACAAATATCTAATTGGAGCAGCAGATCTGACAATTATCTCAAATAGCATCTTCCAACAGCATTTCGGGCATCAAGATGAACTCAAATGAAAATGACGCAATGAAATGAAATTATGTGCTCTCTGAGACGAACATTTTGATATGCTATATGCCCAAAACGGAGCTACGGATGCAAAGTTACGGCATGTCAAAGATTGTATAGAAACTAGGGTTTCGAAGAGAAAGTCAACCCGAGGGGATCCAGATCCTGATCCGGATCTCGAACTGTAGCTGCACGAACTTCGAGGATGGCCGTGCCGGAGTTACTGTAGCCGCCGGAGAAGAAGAGGTGGCCGGCGGGGGCGCGCTCGTCGAGGAGCTCGCCGGAGAGGAAAGCTCGCCGGCTCGGAGCGGCGCGGCAAGGCGCAGAAACCGGAGCGGGCGGCGACCTGCGCGTGCGCGCGCGGTGGCGCACCGGCGAGGCGGCGGAGATGCTCGCCGGCGGGGAGACAGGCGGCGGCGCTGAGGCATGGGGCGGTGGGGCGGACGAAGGCGGCGGCCGGCGACGCGTGCTAGTGACTCAGGCCCGGAGCGGCTCGGGCAGGCCGGCTTCGGGCCAGGCGGGCCGCGGCGGCTGGCGCAGTGGAGGAGGGGCCGGGGTGGCGATGTGGCGGCGCTTGAGTGGCTGAGGCGGAGGAGGTGATGATGTGGCAGCTCTTGATAGGTCGGAGCGACGTGGCGGCCGGGTGGACGCGTCTGGCCACCGGGCGGACATGTCCGACGGCGCGGGGAGGAGTGGATCTAGGGTTCATCCGTGAAATGATCCGAAATTTCTGGGAGGGTGCTCTTTTATAGGTAGAGGGAGCTAGGAGAGTGCAAATGAGGTGCGGTTTTTGGCCACGCGATCGTGATCGAACAACCGAGAAGATGGAGGAGGTTTAAGTGGGTTTTGGGCCACTTTGGAAGGGTGTTGGGCTGCAACACACACGAGGCCTTCTTGGTCCCTCGGTTAACCGTTGGAGTATCAAACGAAGTCCAATGTCGGGACCCCGACTCAATGTCACATCGATCTAGCATGTAACACCTCATATCACTTTGCGGCCTCACGCACGGTATTCCCACGGGTGTCGCCTTACCTTTGCCCGGGACCGTTTGCGTCTTTTGGCACACGTATATGATAGTGTCGCTAGCATCCATATGATAAGGAGCCCGGGCTGACATGGCTAGTCGTAAACCCAAAGTGGCACAGACTTACAGGGACAGGCATCCATGACCCAACATCGAACGTGTCGGTCATCAGTGAGTGAATCCAGGCTGTAGCACTGGGCTAGCAGGACTCCGGTATTCATCGCGTGACATTTCCCCGAAGGGACAGACACAGGAACGAAGAAGGACACATGCCGGCCAGCCTAAGTGTTCCGGAGCAGTAGCAAGCTACCATGGCTCAGTGGAAACACTAGGAGACATTTCCCGGTAAGAGAGGCTACTAAGGATAAACAACTAGATAGCCAGATCCCACACATACCAAGCATTTCAATAACATACACACAATATGCTTGATATGTGCAAATACAACATGGCATCACAACATGACTCTACGACTCAAGTATTTATTCATTAGGCTCCGAGGAGCGAGATATTACAAACATGGGTCTCATGACCCAACAATCAGAGCATACAAATCAAAGCACAAGCGGAAGCTATCATGTCTGGGTACAGACATCTATAACTGAAAAGGGCTGAGAAGCCTGACTATCTACCAGATCCTGCCGGGGCACAAGATCGTAGCTGAGGTAACAAGCTAAACGTCGAAGTCCATGCGAAACTACTAGTGAGACCGAAGTCTCTCTGCAAAAACATAAAATAGGCAAACGTGAGTACAAATGTACCCAGCAAGACTTACATCAGAACTAACTACATATGCATCATTATCAACAAAGGGGATGGTGGGGTTTAACTGCAGCAAGCCAGCTTTGACTCGGTGGCTATCCTAAACTACGACTGCAATGTAACTCTTTTGAGGTGGCGCACACGAGTCCACATATTCACCATATCAATACACCACTATGGAACCGCTCCCGTCTCCCTACGAGAACGCCATCCATAGCACTCACGCTTATCTTGCGTATTTTAGGGTATCCACTTTCACTTGTCTATGAACTGATATAAGCAACCCAGAAGTCCTTTTCCGCGGACACGGCTATTCGAATAGATGATGTTAACCCTGCAGGGGTGTACTTCTTCATACATGTTTCCACCACTTAGCGTCTGCACACGACATGTGCTCGGCAGACTTCAAGCGAAAGCCGACGTGGGTGTAGACCACGACCTACCTAAACACTCAAGTCTCTAGTCCAGGTTTATCGCCTATTCGGGTTCCATCCATGAGGAGATCCGGCCGGAGTTTCGCTCACAGCCCCAAACGATGTGAACAGGGTTCCGTGACACCAAACGAGCGCCCGGTATACCCGGCCACGTGCCTACCGCATCACAGCCCACCCCTACGGTCAGCGCTATCCACGGCCTCCAGCAAGCTACAAACACCAGAAACTACTTGCAACTCCTGGACAGAGGACTAGGGTGAATAAGAAGTCGAGCGGGGTCATATTTCAGGGCCCAATGTATGGTAGTAGCTGAATCATGGATCACAAACACAGAACTCAGTTCCTGAGGACGGCTGCAATGAGACAACCCACCATGTACTCCTACATGGCCTCTCACCGCTACCTTTACCAAATCGTGTTCACACACTTAGCTCACACACAGTAGGACATGTTCACACGCCTCTGATTCATCCCCGATGAATCAGACCTGACTCAACTCTAAGCAGTAGCAGGCATGACAAACAAGCATGAATGAGTAGGCACAACAGGGCTCAAACAATTCCTACTCATACTAGTGGGTTTCATCTATTTACTGTGGAATGACAGGTCATGCAAAGGATAAAGGGGTTCAGCTACCGCAGCAAGTAACAGATGAATCGTTGTTGTCCTAATGCAGTAAAAGAGAGCAGGAGCGAGAGAGTAGGATTGTATCGGAATGAACAAGGGGGTTTTGCTTGCCTGGCACTTCTGAAGATAATATAGCTCTTCATCGGTGTCATCGATCACATCGGCGGTACACGTCTATCGAGAGGGGACAATTACCGGCAAATATAGAAAAACACGATCAATGCAATGCACAATATGATGCATGATCATGACATGGCAAAATGGATGTGTTTTGGGCTAATGCAACTAGCAACAGATTAAATGAAGTTGGTTTGAATATAAGATTCAAATTCAAACTCCATATGTGATTATTCAAATGCCATTTAATTGATTTGTGCTAAACAACAGCTATAAGTTGTTCTAACATGCATGAAAATGGTACAGATGGATTCCTTGAATTTTTCTGATAATTTTTCATATATAATTTATTTAATTTGGAGTTACGGTTGAATTTCTATGAATTTTAGAAGTTTTAGGCATTTTCTGGAATTTCCTGATTATTTTTAAATCCAGAAAATACTTATTGCGTCAGCATTGCGTCACTATGACGTCAGCAGGTCAACAGACGCTGCTGGTGGTCAAACCTGACCAGTGGGGTCCACTGGTCAGTGACTGAGGCTGGATAGTGTCAATGGCAGGTGGGGCCGGTCAACAGACACATCAGCCTGGTCAACTCCGACGTGTGGGGTCGGTCAAAGTGTGACGGGGCCAGGTCAAACTGACCTATGGGGCCCACAAAATTAGTACTAATTTAAACAGAAATTAAGCTAATTAACTTTGGCACCGGGGCCCACGTGACAGTGGCACCAGGGGGTGATTACCGGGGTGTTTAGGACCTAGTTAAGTGGCCACGTCGGCACTCGCCGGGGTTCGGCCGGCGACAACCAAACCAACGGCGGAGGCTCGCCGGAGTTGAGCTACAGGCAATGGTTGGACGCGCGGAGGCCACCAGGAGGTAGCCCGTGCTCTTCCGCATCCAACAGAGCAGGAAGGAGCGGACGGGGTGCGCTGTACTCACCGGAGTCGAGCTCGCGGCGGCGGCCGGAGCTCGGGCAACAGCGGAGATGGCGCTATAGGGCATGGCAGGGAGCACCCGTGGTTGTTTCGGGTTCGCAGGAGCGCGGTGAGCACGCTGGTGATGCTCGGGCGAGCGGCCGAGCTCACGTGCGCGGAGCTCGTTGACCATGGCGGCGGCGAGCCTCGGTGGAGGTGGGGAAGCTAGCTAGGGGAGGGGAACGACGGGGATTCCAGGGGGAAAATGGAGAGTGGCTCACGTAGGGACTAGCAGAGTCGACGACGAGGTCGGGGATGCTCTGGACGACGCGAATCGGATGACGGCGGTCGTCGGGGCAGAGGACGAAGATGGCGATGTTGCAGTCGTCTGTGGCCTTCTCCGTCCGCGTGCGTCATCTTGGAGACGAAGCAGAGTCCGGCGGTGACACATGACCCATCGGTGAAGCCTGGGGTGCGCGGTGGCTATGGATGCGACGGCGGCGCCCTCCGGTGGCTCTCGGTGGTGCTCCAAATCGAGAGAGGGAGAGAGCTAGAGCGACCAGAGAGAAGGGATAGCGGTCGAGGGGGTCGAGGGCATTCCAACGGTGCGCTGGAGAGGTCGGGGGCGGCTGGGACACGTCGAAGCAGGAGGTGGCGACCGGCGACGCGCGCTCTGCCACGACTTGTCCTCCTGGCGAGGGGTTGAAGACAAACCTGCCCCTCGCTAGGTTGGGCTGGGCTGGCTCTAGTGGACTGGGCTGCTGGTGGGCTACCAGGTAAGGCCAGGTAAGTTCTACTCCTTTTATTTTTTTCTGTTCTGTTTTCTATTTTGCAGGTTTGTTTTGAATTTGGTTTTGAAACCAATTCAATTTATTTTGCTTCTGACAATATTTTTAGGAGCTAAAAAGAATTAAAACAATGCTCCACAAAAATATTTCAGAATTATTGGACCTATATTTATTTAACAGTAGATATAAGTCCAATTCAAATAGCTATTGATTTAATTCAAATACCCAAAATAAATGTTTCTGAGATACCGAAAATATTGGTTTGGATTTTACCTCTTGCCAATATTTCCAGAGGATAACAAGAACATTTTCTTGGACTTATTTGAAGCAATTTTTATCTTGATCATTTTTTTAAAGGATTCTGAGGCTTTGAAAATTCCTCAATTCAAATTTCATTTGAATTTAACCATGATGCAGCAACCAAGCTAGTCCAAGGCCAGGGTAAAGCTAGGGATGTGACAACTCACCCCCACTAAACAAGAATCTCGTCTCGAGATTCAAGCGTAGGGTAGGATGAAGGGGAAACGCAAACTAGTACAATCTTCATGATCCAGGTTGCACTTCAAATGAACGTTGTTTCGATCACCATCTTTGTCTTGTCGTCTTGTTCTAAGAACTCCAATTGACATGACAATGAGAGGAAAGGGAAATTCTAGCAGGATCGATCTTCTAGAAGACCGAACAACTCACGGAATGAGACATAGGACCATCTCTCGGGTTAAGACACGAGCACACATCCATAGGAATGGAGTGAAGCAGATGACGAAGGTTCACTAGGTAGACCACAATTTCACGCTTAAGAAGGTGGTAATCGATTGTCAACGTAGCGAGGAGTTGAGTTGCTATGATACCACGACGAAACATCCTGGAGGAGGGTGATTCGTAGATTATTTCCTTAAGTGGCAAAAAGAATTACCTTTGATATAGAGATCATTTAGACTCTCTATATCAGCCTAAGGCAAATCACAGCAATCGATTGGCGGGGGTCGGTAGAATGGCATACTCGGACTTGGATGATGTGGATTACCTTGTTGAAGACAACGTAATGGATGAATTTGCTTATCACCGGAAATGGAAGAGACCCATGGTAGGATGGCACATTGGCGGTGCAAGCTGGGAACAAAATGCAAATGATGGGAATGATTCTGGTAACTAGGGAAGAACCCAACAGTAGAGAGTTATTCCACTATTGGAATGGTTATAGCATAACCGAGGAAACTGAGAGCGCTATACAGTTAATGCCGACGATCAAACCTAGCACTTGCGCGTGCTCTCAAGAACTTGAGCAATTCCATAATCATCAAGGTTTTACCAACATCCGTGTCAAGGATCCTGGCAACACAACTTGCTACCATGATGAATGATGATGGAGGATGCAGATGCAAAGAAAGATAACACCTTCTCAGATTTCATCTTAGCGAGGCCAAGGAAACAAAATCTGGATGATCGACCGAGAGACATTTAGCACTCCGCTTCTAATGTTCTCCTTGATGTGCTAGTGTAACCCATTCATAGAAATGGTCTGGTATCTAGGACATCAAGTAAAAGGTCGGACTTCGGGATCTCAAAATCCATAGGGGCAACTAGGGAGTAAATCCTACGAAATCCTTATGGGGAGGTGGCCAACTTCTTTGATCAAGATACTATAATAATAGGTCTTTCGGCTGGGTGGTGTTGGCCACGACATCCACTTTACCAGCTATCGAGGGACCTATATTATAGTTCTTGGGAAATGTTCCAACCATCACATCTGCCCGCGATTCGGATCTGGTTGGTGTCAGGATATTCCAGACTCATCGAGTCTAGGAAGAAAAACGAAAGTTTGCAACACAAATCGACGAGATGACGTTGCGAGATTCTCGGGAAATGAACTATGATAGCAAGCTCCAAAACATGAGCTGGGTCTGCTACAACATGTGAACACGCTGTCCTAGAAAAACATTATCACATGGTAGTCTTACAGTAAAACACTACCGAGTTCAGGTGGGAACCATCACCGTGGATAACGAAGTCCTTGCATAAGTCATATGATTAGCTCTTATGAAGGAACTTCTTCTCCTTGAACAAATCAATCAGTGGCTTGGTGTGCTCGGGACACATATGGAATGAAGGTTGCAAGTCTCCAGACCACAGAATACTTCGCACGTGTGCATGACTGATTTGGGATGATTCCAAGGAAACAAAACAATCTTCCTCAAATTCATGGCGGCAACTTGCATCATATGCACATGAATTAGGGAAAGTCACTACTTTCATTCAAACATATGCTTCATGAACGAAACACGAAGAAATGCTTACACAAGTTTCCAACACTAGGTTGATGTTCAACATGATTCATGGGGGGGAGACAAAATGCTACTGATGGGCTCAACAGCAACTCATCGGAATTTCCATATCACTGGACTTCCACCATCATGTGAACACGGTGATAGCATTGGTCAGACCAAAGATGTAATGGTGTATGCTCGAGGGGTCAACCACGAGTAGGACAACATTACGAGCATCGTTGGTACTGATTTGATTTGACGATAGCCCACACTCAAATCAAGGGATTGATAAGACAATAGGTCCAGCAACTGATCACAGGGACCAATCGATGAAGATATCATCTTCTTTCAACACACACTACACAAGAATATCCCTTTGGAACGAACTAAGTCAGGCAAGCTTTTATCTTCCAACTCTCCAAGTTGTCGTTTAGCTTAGCCAACTAGCTCAGGGGTATCCAACACGGATTCTTGGAGAAAGGGTGGTTAACAATAAACCAACTTGATCACGAGCTCAACATAACAGTCAGGTGACAGCCTGGTGATACTTTCAAGAAGATATTCGGAACATCATGAACCACCAGTATGTTACTAAGCTCGAGAACAATCTCGCTTTTGAGGGCAAGACGATATAATCAAATGAGTGAGGACTTGACAAGATCCTAACTCATCAATCGAAGGGTGCACCGAAATAAGAACTAGGTAGCACGATAAGTCTTAGAAGGATGATTCAAAAACCAACATGCTAAGAATGAAATTATTATCCTTTAACTACCAAGCAACGAGGTTACTGGGAGTATTGATTTCACACATCACAATTCATTTGTCGGTATTCCGGTTGCATCAACACGAGGGCCGAGGAATGAATAATGATGGCGAGAAGTATCACTACGTCAAAATTCATGAGAGTTGGTGCAGTTCTCATGACAATTCTGACATAAAGGGGGTAATACTCCAAGGTAGAACAGAACCAAAAGCTGGATTGGCATTTGATCTGCGGAATACAACTACTTTGACCCAATCCTAGATATGGACGAGGTACTGGAGTTTGTTTCTCCAAGTCATTCAGGACAGAATGGCTTGACGGACCACAAGGCTAATAGGCATCGATAAACGAATGCATGCATACCCTTGATATCAATTGATAGACGAAGGTCAGTAGACAACTAAAGAGGGACACTCAAAGGAACATATAATTTTCTGAGTTGTGGATGCATAGATTAGTATGTCGAGCGAGGTTCAACATATTTCTTCCGGATAACCCATGCAGAAAGGTAGAACTGGCAGAGCCACAATATATAATGGAGAACTCATCAATAATAATCCTGTTGTGATATTTCAGTTCAACGAGGAACTTCTGCCATAAGTAGTTCATGGTATTTGGAAGAAGAAGATACCACGGACTTCAAGGACTATCGCAAAGGTTACTAATCTCCTAAAGGCACTAGCAATTACTATCAACATGAAGTAGGTAGAGTGAATCTCGGGTTCAGAACCCAGGAGTAGAATACCTACTACTAAGTAGCACCACGGGATGCTTTCGAGAATGATGGCCAGAATCTTCACACTGGGAACACAAAACATTGCTAGGTTACTAGGTGACTCCCTAAAACACCTAGGGTCATAATAATAGCTCCAACATATATGTCAAGGTAACGGAGTACCTCAATTCACTGATTAGTGTGGTTAATCTGGCCCATGGGAACATTGAAATGGGAAGAAAAGGATTTGCAAATGCATCCGACTATTTAGAAACCTGGGATGACTCGGACAGCATAACGGCTGTAAATGCTCAGAAAAGATTTGAGACATTCACAAAAATGGTGGCATAACCACTCAGAAGCACAATATCAAGATTTCGAGATCAACAGTTAACGTACGGAAGTAGAAGAAACTGAACTCAAGCTTAAATCCAACAATCTATAAGTCTACGGATTAGTACACGTGATCCTGATAGGAAGAAGAGATAGCCTAGTTCTTAATCCCCGTAGAAGAGAAGATGATGTCTCAGATCAGAAGGCCATGAAGTATAAGGAGTAAAAAGAGCCTTACGTTCCATCCCACAATCAATTCCCTTATATAACTAAAGAATTTCTAGACTCAACTTCGACCAGTTTGGCTTGGTAATCCTACAGGCAGTCAACCTGGCTCTGATACCAACGCTGTCGGGACCCCGACTCAATGTCACATCGATCTAGCATGTAACACCTCATATCACTTTGCGGCCTCACGCACGGTATTCCCACGGGTGTCGCCTTACCTTTGCCCGGGACCGTTTGCGTCTTTTGGCACACGTATATGATAGTGTCGCTAGCATCCATATGATAAGGAGGCCGGGCTGACATGGCTAGTCGTAAACCCAAAGTGGCACAGCCTTACAGGGACAGGCATCCATGACCCAACATCGAACGTGTCGGTCATCAGCGAGTGAATCCAGGCTGTAGCACTGGGCTAGCAGGACTCCGGTATTCATCGCGTGACATTTCCCCGAAGGGACAGACACAGGAACGAAGAAGGACACATGCCGGCCAGCCTAAGTGTTCCGGAGCAGTAGCAAGCTACCATGGCTCAGTGGAAACACTAGGAGACATTTCCCGGTAAGAGAGGCTACTAAGGATAAACAACTAGATAGCTAGATCCCACACATACCAAGCATTTCAATAACATACACACAATATGCTTGATATGTGCAAATACAACATGGCATCACAACATGACTCTACGACTCAAGTATTTATTCATTAGGCTCCGAGGAGCGAGATATTACAAACATGGGTCTCATGACCCAACAATCAGAGCATACAAATCAAAGCACAAGCGGAAGCTATCATGTCTGGGTACAGACATCTATAACTGAAAAGGGCTGAGAAGCCTGACTATCTACCAGATCCTGCCGGGGCACAAGATCGTAGCTGAGGTAACAAGCTAAACGTCGAAGTCCACGCGAAACTACTAGTGAGACCGAAGTCTCTCTGCAAAAACATAAAATAGGCAAACGTGAGTACAAATGTACCCAGCAAGACTTACATCAGAACTAACTACATATGCATCATTATCAACAAAGGGGATGGTGGGGTTTAACTGCAGCAAGCCAGCTTTGACTCGGTGGCTATCCTAAACTACGACTGCAATGTAACTCTTTTGAGGTGGCGCACACGAGTCCACATATTCACCATATCAATACACCACTATGGAACCGCTCCCGTCTCCCTACGAGAACGCCATCCATAGCACTCACGCTTATCTTGCGTATTTTAGGGTATCCACTTTAACTTGTCTATGAACTGATATAAGCAACCCAGAAGTCCTTTTCCGCGGACACGGCTATTCGAATAGATGATGTTAACCCTGCAGGGGTGTACTTCTTCATACATGTTTCCACCACTTAGCGTCTGCACACGACATGTGCTCGGCAGACTTCAAGCGAAAGCCGACGTGGGTGTAGACCACGACCTACCTAAACACCTAAGTCTCTAGTCCAGGTTTATCGCCTATTCGGGTTCCATCCATGAGGAGATCCGGCCGGAGTTTCGCTCACAGCCCCAAACGATGTGAACAGGGTTCCGTGACACCAAACGGGTGCCCGGTATACCCGGCCACGTGCCTACCGCATCACAGCCCACCCCTACGGTCAGCGTTGTCCATGGCCTCCAGCATACTACAAACACCAGAAACTACTTGCAACTCCTGGACAGAGGACAAGGGTGAATAAGAAGTCGAGCGGGGTCATATTTCAGGGCCCAATGTATGGTAGTAGCTGAATCATGGATCACAAACACAGAACTCAGTTCCTGAGGACGGCTTCAATGAGACAACCCACCATGTACTCCTACATGGCCTCTCACCGCTACCTTTACCAAATCGTGTTCACACACTTAGCTCACACACAGTAGGACATGTTCACACGCCTCTGATTCATCCCCGATGAATCAGACCTGACTCAACTCTAAGCAGTAGCAGGCATGACAAACAAACATGAATGAGTAGGCACAACAGGGCTCAAACAACTCCTACTCATGCTAGTGGGTTTCATCTATTTACTGTGGCAATGACAGGTCATGCAGAGG
>NC_041384.1:234297665-234310253 GCF_002162155.2 Triticum dicoccoides | reverse complement strand
GTGGCAGTGGACGGCGGCGACGAGCTCCGCTCGGTGGCTGCGTGCGAGAAACAGAGGAGGGGGGGGGGAGGAGCAAGGAGAGTGAGAGAGGGAGCCAGGGGCTGCGTGGCATCGCGGGAGACGTCCAGGGAAGGAGGAGGCAGCCAGGCAGGGAGGAGGTGGCCGGGGCGCGTGGCCGCGCGCCGGGCGCGTGCCCGCGTCCTTCTGGCGAGGGAAGAAGACGACAGGGGGGTAGCGGTGGCGGGCTGGGCCACTGGAGGAGCTGGGCCGGCTGGGCTGAGAGGTGAGCGCCAGGTAAGTACTCTCTCTCTCTCTCTCTGTTATTTCTATTTAATTCTGTTTTCTATTTTGCAGGTTTGTTTTGAATTTGGTTTTGAAACCAATTCAATTTATTTTGCTTCTGACAATATTTTTAGGAGCTAAAAGAATTAAAACAATGCTCCACAAAAATATTTCAGAATTATTGGACCTATATTTATTTAACAGTAGATATAAGTCCAATTCAAATAGCTATTGATTTAATTCAAATACCCAAAATAAATGTTTCTGAGATACCGAAAATATTGGTTTGGATTTTACCTCTTGCCAATATTTCCAGAGGATAACAAGAACATTTTCTTGGACTTATTTGAAGCAATTTTTATCTTGATCATTTTTTTAAAGGATTCTGAGGCTTTGAAAATTCCTCAATTCAAATTTCATTTGAATTTAACCATGATGCAGCAACCAAGCTAGTCCAAGGCCAGGGCAAAGCTAGGGATGTGACATCCAAATGGTACGAAACTTGACAGGCGGTCTACCGGTAGTAAACCAAGGCCGCTTGGCAAGTCTCGGTCCAATCCGGAAATGTTTAACCCCCACACACGAGAAAAAGGTAGAAATGACCGCCGGAGGAGAACGGAGCGCCGGAATGCAAAACGGACAACGGGGAAAATGCTCAGATGCATGAGACGAACACGTATGCAAATGAAATGCACATGATGACATGATATGCAATGCATGACACACAAGCAATGACAAGGCAACAACAACGAATAACGGGAAGACACGTGGCACATCGGTCTCGGGGCGTTACAGCTGCCACGCCCACTCCTCACTAACCAGAACCCTCTTCATCACCCGCGCTTGCTTCCCGCCCGAAACAGTCAGTGCCCCATTCATGACCGGCGAGAGCGAACATGACCTCTAACTGGCGCCGACATTGAAGCGGTGCGTAGGCCGAGAGAGCGTCACTCGCGATGCTTCCCGGTGCACGTGACTGCTCCACATTCAAAGGTTGCCACGGCCGGCCACAACATGCATGTAAAAAGTTCTTGGGAGTACGTGCTATAGCTAGCTATCCTCCCCCTCCTCGTCAATCTCTTCCAGTAGTGCTAGTACTCCATGGCACGATCCATCAACAAGCAGGCGGGAAAGTTACCGTATACTCGGTTTGCGGTGAGTGGCATGCCGAGCGACCGTGTGGGTGGAGCTGTGGAGGTGGGTGAAACACCAACGCGACAGGCGTGATTTAAACATTGGTTTTGCTCGATGGCGCGATCCAATGAAACGAAACGTTGGTTTCTCTCCATTTCCATTTTCTCTCCGGAAAAACGGAAACTTTCCACTCCAATTTCATTCCTACTCCAAGGTTGCCCCGTTACAACATTCCATCAAATAGAAAGGAAAACTAACACGCATGCTGATGCATCTCAATGATTCATAGATCATAGCCAATATTTAGTTCACAACTAAAGACAAAAGTTTTGAGAGTGTGTACAAAAAAACTACTAATTGGGTCACTATGACATAAACCCTAAACAAGATTTAATTTCCTAGCTAGGTAGAACTTGTCGAAGGAAAGATGGCTGGCACCCTCGGACCATCTGATGCTTTTGTGCAGTTCCACTAAAATCAAGTTGAGCATCCCTGTTGGCAAAGATATTGAAGAAGTGTGATTAGAATAATAGTACTGGCACTAGTTCATGAGATATAAACTCATAACAAATAGAAGCCGGCAGAAGTAGAGAAAGACCCATATGGAGATGGAGCTATGTGGGGAGCTGCGGCAGTGGAGCAAGCCGGCTCCAAAAGGATGTTGTACCTGGGATGTCGGGTTGTATCTAGAAGGGCGGTTGGGAGGTGGCATCAGCCCATACCGCGGGGACCCCAGATCGGGATGCACCAACAATGGGTTTTCTCCCTCGCGGTTGTCGACTGTGACGCAGAACATCGTCCCCTTCCCCCAGCAGTGGGATCAGGCCAGATTTGTGACCAGCGGTGTGGCCACTGTCATTCTATCCTTGTGAAGATTGCAACCGAAGCAAGCAGGCTTGTAGCTTAGGCTCCTGCTAGTGTATATATAGTGGAGCGGTTTTCTTTTTCTCTCCATATCAACCATTTTATATTGCGTACCTGTCATTGAAGAGTGAAATGATGGTTGCTTCTTCCAACTAACTTACTGTGTGATTTGACTACTCCTGAATGGCCCCTACACATACTCCCCCTATGTGTATGCCCGTTCTTGAGTCTGAGTCTCACTTGTACTCATCTTATTTTCTTGCATGACACGTAGACAGGATGCGCATAGAGTAATTTTGTTACTGCACGTTGTTACATAGTACTACTAGTTCCTACTCCCTCCTTCTGGTTCACTACTAGTACTCCCTCCGTCCTGGCTTATTGGTCCCCTTTATACTCAATTCATGGGATCATTTTCCTCAAGAAATTGTCTTTACCAACATATTAATATCGGGAATGCATGTGTGAACAACGAATGATTAAACCTTGCATGCAATGTTTTGACAAAGCATTGACTTATGAACATGTGAATGTGAGGGACTACAACCTCATGCATGCATGCAACAATCACACGTACACATGGACGCAAAAACATGTGCAGCGCCTTAGTGCATGCATGTCTGAGCACATGAAGGAACACACAGGGTCACGCTCACACTACTGCAGGATGCTGCTAACGCGACACTACGATCAGAGACCATTCGAGAAACTGTGTGCGATGCCATAATCGCAAATGGTGCTGTATGAAAACCGTCAGAAATGTGTATAAAACGTTTGCAATGACGGATGCATCAAACACGGTTCAGGTTTTAGTTGCGTGTGCGATGATGGGCATATGGTTCAATTCAATAAACTGTTTGCGATGAGGAGGAACAAAAGAAACATGCAGCCAGATGGAGGCGTGTGCGATACACAACATACGGTTCACTCAGATGAACTATTTGTGATTAGGCAACACAAAAGAAATGGTCAGCCAGATCAAAGGTGTGTGCGATATACGGCATGCGGTCCAGTCGGATGAACTGTTTACAATGAGACATGAGAACAGAAACGGTTCAAATGAACAAGATGTGTGTGATACAAGGCAAACAGGCATGTAATCGGAGACGTGTGCAAAGACCGATAACAACACAGACAATTGCTGCTAACAAGCTATATGTGTTGTGAACAAACGATTGCTGGTATACAATTGTGAGTGATTGATGAAAACATCACCAACGGATTCCATTGTTTAGTCCGTGTGCGATGTGATTTTCTTTGTCCGCACAACATCTACGCTCTGTCTACAACATCAACATATATACTTAAAAAGACAACATTGCATAACCAAATTAAGCATACAATTACACAAGTGACTACACACATAACATTTCCACACACCAAAGAAAGCAATTACATGCATACTAAAGTAGGAGAAACAAGGATCTAATCATCTACTTATTGTTGCGACGACGCTTGCCATTGCTCTACTTCCGGCTAGATCCCTGGCCGTTTTGGGGAAGGAGGGACTTCCTCATGTCAAAGATCCACCTGTACATGTCGTAGCTCGTGCACGCCTCCTTGGCCGCGTACACGACATGAGCTTTGTCGAGCTTCTCCATCCAGGCCGAGTGTCAGGCACGCTTGTCCTTGTTGTACGAATCCTTCATGTCTTTGTAGTAGGGGTCGATGATGGCCTTGGCGAGGTGAACCGGTGAGTCCTACTCATGCTCCTTGCTGCCCCTGATCTTATATTGGCCCTGGATGTCGACAAGATTCTCGCAGGCAATGCCTGAATTCTTGAGCGCCTTTACATCATTGGTGATGTCCACCGTAGCGAACGTGTAGTGGGGGCTGTTGACAAACCTGGCGAAATGCTTGCAAGGCCTTGTGCCCAGGCAGTAGTGGTAGACGAGGACATGGTGGCGCACGCACATCTAGGTGACGGCGACCTTGGGACGAGACCCGGCATGAGCACGGGTGTACTCGAGGTCGAACCCGACCACCTTGTACTTCTCCTCCGCAAGCAACAACTGCATGATGTGGATGGAGTGCTCCGCCCAGACCGGGTCGTTGGTGTACACCATCGCGAGGACGATGAACCTTCTGTGGGTGTCCACCACGGCATGCATGGTGAACTGCTGCTCATCGTCAGCAGCCGCTCGGAGCGCCATTGGAGCCGCGTAGGATACCCTTAAGAATTTCTCGTGGTGGGTGTGCTTCTTGCAATGGTGGGACGCAATCGAAAGGTTGAAGAGACACAAGGGTAGGTTAAATGGCCGCTCTAATAAATGAGGGCCGGCCGGCCTGTAATTATCACGTCTTGTCACGGTGTTAGTAGCGGAGGATTCCAGAATCTAGTGCAAGCTTGACAAAACTGCACCCTAGGCGTGGGCTCGAAGAGCCTGTTCCCGCGCTACCGCGCTGTTTACTGCGCAAGCTTCCCGCTGGCTAGTTTCGCCACGCGTCGGCTAGAAGAGGGACAAATCGTGGGCGTTTATTGGCAAAAAGCTTTGTAAAAACGAAGTGTTTGGAATGACTTCGGTCATAAGTTCACCCTTGGGTGATGAGGTCAAAGTTACACAGAAGGGTGATGATGGACACTCGAGTGCGATAATTAATTTTGCGCTCTACAGTGCACACGGTGGAAGAAACCAACTGTGTGCAATAATGTCAAAGATCGCAGTCGAGTTAGCTATACAAATCGTGTGTTGTGAGATCGACAAGGTAAACTGATTCGAGAATGCATAATAAAATCTAAGACCATTGCATATTAAGGTCAAAATAGTGCTAGCAATATACGAGTCTCATACGATGCCATTTCAACGATTGTACCACAAAAGCTTGAAATGTTACAAGGTTCAAATTCAAGAGTTATATGGCTCAATTTCGAGGATTACAAGGTTCAAATTGATATTAGAAATGAAATTCAGCTCATTAGCTGCAAACGCTCTCGCTGATGTGCTGAACATGGATATCAGAGAGGTTGAAACTAATATCACCGCTTCTAAGTCTGGCTCCGAAACCTCACAATTTTTGCAAAGGGGTCAGCCACTGAGAAGTCATGTATGGGTTGACCCAATGACTTCCGATTACTCTGTCATCTGAAGTTCCAAAATGAAATTCAGCATGGAGCCTACTCTATTCTGCCATAGGCGCCGGTGCTGATCAATGGACCATTCATTTTTGCGAAATAAATGTAGGGCAAACCTCATTTCCTTCAGCCCCCTTGCTCTGAGAACAAAGAACCTGGCAAATATAATCTCTGGTAAGGTCCCTCGGTAGGAGTTCAAAGTAATTTCTGAGAGATGCAGATCTAGGCATTCGATGTGATTGTTATATTGTATCACATTATCCACCACTGGGCTTAATCTTATCTGCAAAATAAGAAAATGTGTTAGTGCCTACATGGAGTTTTGAATATTACTAGAGGCCTAGCTATTTGGTTTGCAGGATTTGTAAAATGCACTAACATGCCATCTTCGATCTGACATTATAACATGAGCATTTGATTACATTCTAGAAAAATGTAGCCTTCTCCACAAGAGGTTGGAGTGGATGAAAAGTTCCCTAAGAAAACTAGTACAGATGAATCCAAAGGAGAAATGCTTATTGATGGTAACTATATGGATCAAGCAACCAATATGGGGGGGGGCATGTATGTACTAAAATCCTCCAAAAGAACCTTCAGAAATCGTAGTACATTGTCATTGTAAACTGGGAAAAGGTGTCACAAATTGAACTCCCTTATGGTTAACATTTAACAGGAAAGGAACATCAGCTCGATATATAGCTTCTCCAGGCAAGGAAAGCATCTCAAGAAACTGACAATTTGCTCCAGGTCGGGCCCGATAGATTTTAGTGCCAAGAACTTCACTGTGCGCAGTTTTAGGGTCAAGCTTATCAGAATCATTTTCTGAATGACAGACGAACAAACATCTTCAAAATTAGAAATAATGTTAATTTGTAGAAGGAGAGGTAGAAGGCGGTTGTTGTACCTGAACGGGTGTGGATCCAATAACAAGTTCGGAGTATTTGTCAGACGAGTAGCCCACCATGGTCAATTTCGGTGCAGAAATGACATTGATTCTTGTTCGACATTGTTGATCAACCACAAGTAACCTCTCAACTGCAGGTGTGTCCTGGTTGACCATACTATAGTCCACCTTTTGTGATGTCTTCCTACCGCACCAGCAACACACATAAATAGTCCGGAGAGTCATGGAGGTGATGTGGAAGGTACTCAACCCATTGATCGCCTGAAGACGAAGGTACTCGAGTGCAGTACAGCCACGGAGCAGGCGCTCCATGTTACCCTTTGAGAGGAAGATGGCGACAAGCTCGAGGTGCTTCAGTCATGGTAGAATAAGAGCAGGCGCGTCATTAAGGGGCGGGAAATGGCAATTCCTATGTTTGGCGACGTGCAGTGTGGGCGCGAGGCAGAGTGCGGGCGTTGGCAGCGGCCACATATGCCCATCATCAAAAGTGAGCTCGTCGAGCTGATCTAGGGCGGGGGATCGGAACCAGTCGTCAAACTTGGCTCGGTCCTTGCCGTTGGAATAGAACTTGCCCATTCTGAGGCCTTTGGTTTGGCCAAGGTGACTGCTGAGGATCTTGGAGAACGCATCCAAACTTTTGCGATAGCCACGACAGAGCATGTTGGTGTCGATGAGGTCAAGAGGGTTGTAGTTCCATAGGGGGTGCCATCACCGGGAAAAGAGGGTTGTCCGCGCCCCATATTTGATTGGGAGGAGGGAGATGATGACTCCCAACATATCATCGGGGAGGCTGCTGATTAAGTCTAGGCCTGCTGGAGTCTCTTGCGGTTCTAGCTCACCCCGCCTGCGCTTGTTGGCAGCCCTGTTCTCCACCTCCGGAGTCTCCTTGTCAGCGGCACTTTCTTATAGAAATGGGAATACAGTGAATATTTAGTTAAAACAGGGCAATAGAAAAGTGTATTGGTAACTAGAAGTTATTAGGTAGGAATATAGTAAGATAAGGGAATAGCAATTGGTTGCTTAAATACTACACAATTCATTTGACATTGCTGGGTAAGTCAACATATGCAGATAGTTGAAAATAAAACTTACTTCAAACAAAGTCTGGACGGATGATTTTGTCGGGGAAGTTAGCATATATCTCATGACCAGGCCCTTCTATGTGCAGTGCAATTTTAGTGCCAGCTCTCAGTACATAAAACTTTGCAATTTCATTCCAAAAGCTAGTGCCAAAATAGGAGTCACCACATTCATCAAGTCTTACAGTAGCAACGATTGTAAATCCATGGTTTGTGCGGAGTATGACATTCGCGGAGCCTTGATGTATGTAAAGGGAAAAATTGTGCACTACATAATCTGTTGCATAGCGAGGGATGTCCTGTAGAAAATGGTAGGGTTGTTAAAGAAAATATGGTAACATGCAAATATGGGCCCAAACTGAAAGAACTGTACATCAGTTGAAATCAAAGGAGAAAAGTCTATAATTAAACAGATAGGGTAAACATGATGTCATGGAAATATGAGAGTAATCGAAAGAACAATACATCATTAATTTGCCTAATATAGAAAGCAGAGGGGGGGGAATCCCCTTTGACGTATATGGTGCATGTCGCACCTTTTATCCAAATGTAGCAATATTTAGAATATGTTCAGGAAAGTAGGCTATGCCAACGGATTTAGGGTGATATTGAACATACCGTGCGCGTCCTCAAGTTATCTGGTACGATGAGATGGAATCTCTGGCAGCGGTCACCAAGTCCTGAAGTATCGGTGCACTTTACGTTCTAGAATGAAAGAAAACCCTCAAATCAGCAAGAATAAAAATGAATTCACGACGATTTCCGCCGGGTGATTAAAGGAGGCAGATGAACTGGGATAAGATATGAGATAATATCTCGTTAAATTAGTTACCTTGTCATCCATGAGAAAGAACCCTCAGCAGGGCAGATTCCCCAACTAAGCAGAGCTGTGTCGACCGCGAGCAGCGTCGAGAAACTCGATGGTGATAGGCGGTGGCAAGCGGAAGTGGCGAAATACGGTGGGTTTTGCCAGCAGCCTGGCGGCGGTGACAGGCGTCCAGCTAAGTTTTTACCACCGCGATAGGCGGTGCCATGGCATAGACGCGGAGGAGCTTGTGTAGGTGTGAATGGGGAACGTACTAGAGGGGCCGAGGTGGGTGGCGGGCGAGGTGAGGGTTTTTGTGACATGGGGAAGGTGAGGGTTTTCCTTTTTCTTTTTTTGAATTGGGTGGTGAGGGTTTTCTGTCCCACAAAGAATTTTGGGGGCGATGGTTTGCTAGAGCGAACCGTGTGTGATTGACGTGGAAGGAAAAATGAAAGCCATTGCACACGGTTCCAATTTTGGGAACCGTGTGTGATTGATGTACCACCTTTGTCCTGGTTTATTGGTCCCCCGTTGTAATTTTTACCAAAATTTGGCCAAATAATTAAAATACTCAGACATAGATAATAAGCGTACACGTAGATAAGCATATTTCAACCATAAGTAGTACATAGTTCAACAGTATTAAGCATACTCAAGCGTACATATATAGTTCCATCCATCCCACATCTCATCTCATAGGCCGGCACGATTCTGAAGCTTCTCTAGGTACTCGGCGTACGCGTCGTGCGCCACCCTGTGAGAATACTTCTGCTTGAAGGAGCCAACGGCCCGTCCTCTTGCATGCGCCAGAACACTTAGATACACGTCATGAAGCTTCTGGTTGCAAAATGGGCATCCATAGCCGCTGTTCCAGGTCCTAATATGCCTGTTATGCATTCCCGCATAAAGCTCCCTCAGGATTTGCCTATTGTACCTCCTCTGGATATCTTCATCCTCGTTGTCCACATCGTCAGACAACACCTATACAAATAGTAAAACAAATTTGGCATCAAATCACTGATTACATGCCGTGAAGTAGGATTAGGAATTTATGGCTATTTATTTATACATATCCAGAGATTATGGTTCGATTTTTAAGCACAGTCGTCTATGTACAAACCAATCTTGAAGAAAATAATATGGCAGAAACATAGGTAGGTCATTCAAAATCAATTGCCAAGTCCTGGCTAGGAATTATTAGCACGAACACTAACCCAAGTCGGATTACTAGCACAAATCATTTGCACAGATGAAACAACTAATCACTTATCACCTATACCATTCAAACAATCAATACACTACATGGATCTAACGAAACTTACTCAGATTTCATGGATTGCGAGATCATAAACACAAGATTTCTATTCCAAAAAGGGGGAGGCAGGAGTAACCAGAGAAACCCTATGATCTATTTGACACATTAATGGGTATAGATGGCTAACTAGCTGCCCGTCGTCGTCGGAGTCATCACCGGAGTGATCGTCGGAGTCGTCGCCGGAGTGGTCATCGGAGTCGTCGTCGGAGTCGGTATGGAACTTCGCCTTCGGCTGTGGAAGCTCGACACCGTCGACAACGTCAGGGTAGAGCGATAACTCGCCGGCGGTGGCTGCAACCTCTGTTTCCATCTCCACGCCGTGCTTTGGTGCTTTAGCAGCCCCGGCGTCGCCACTCCCTCCAATGGGGTGCTTCGGAAGCATCCTCATACATATACTGCTTTGAGGACTGAGAGCGGCGCCGTGGTTGCAAGCGGAGAGAGAGGATTGTGTGTGTGTAGTGAGGATGGGTGGTGCGGGCGCTCGGGTGCACCATTAATATGGAGTAGTGGGAGTTGTGGGAGAGAGGCGGGCAGCGGTCAAACCGATGGCTCGCCTCCCAGTGAGCCTGCGCACCGGACTGCCGGCATGCCTACCAAAGTTTCACACAGCTACTTGCATGCCTCCCGATGACTCTGTGCAACGAGCAGGCCTCCGTCAATTCACACACCTGCACACATGCCTCCCCATCTGCCTGCGCGGCGGACTGCTCGCATGCGTCCTGTCAACTCACGCCTGGTCGCACGCCACACGGGTCATGCGGCAACATGTATATTGTTTTTCTATTTGGATGATTAATGTTGCTGCTTTATTGCTTAACCGAAGCATGGCACGTATCCATTGTTGGTCTAACGCTCACGGTTCGAATAATTAATCCGTTTGGGATATTGGTTCCCAATTATTAATAATCTCCCGTCTGTAATTAGATAAATATTACATCAAAACTGGTCTCAAATTTGACAAAAAATGCAATGCCACTTTGTATTATTGTTCATATGACAACACGATAAGTTTCACGAACTTCAAATAAGTTTTGGATGTACTAGAATTTAAAAATCAAGATTCTCAATGTTTGAAATTTGTTGCACGGGGAGTAAACATGCACCCAGTGAGACACATGTGTTTTTGCAATCAATTTAGGTGCACTGTCACGTGTGCATGTAGTTCAAATCTGATTTTTGCACATTATACCCATAGAAAATCAATCAATCAATGTACTAAAATGTCTTAACGATTTTTGTGAATTTTTCGAAATTAAAACGTCCCTCCTTTGGTAACATGTATGTTCACTGCGGGATAATTTATTTATCATGCATCGTAGTTGCGGTGGATTCACGGTGTGTGTGTGTGTGTGTGTGTGTGTGTGTGTGTGTGTGTGTGCGCGCGCACGCGCGCGTCTAGGGGTGGCGGGTGGCTCGCAGTACACTACGAGTTGTGAGCCACCATGTGGGTTGGCCATTTTGTTAGGTAGGCTGGTGCCACATCAGAGTCATGAAATCGTTATTTAAAACATTACACGAGCTTTCATACAGAAATGTTTTGGCCACATGCAGTCGATGGTTGTCCTACATGACACTCGATACTCGCGTGTGATGCTTTTTGTGGGCCCGCGAGGTCGTCGTCCATCACTTTGAGGAATAGCTGGCAGTGAGGTTAATTTGACCAGCAAGGTATAATCCTTCTTGTTTGTGTTATGGTGGTATATAGTACGCGTCGAAGAGGTGGGAGGGGACTAGCATATATACTATACATATGCGTCCGTGAACAAGTACACCTCACTCAGTGTCGGGACTTTTTGGTTACCGAGGCATGTGCCACATCAAAATTGTGAAATTGGTTATTCAAACATCACACAACACCTTTTTGGGCCACATGCATATATATCCTAGCTAGGACACTCACGTGTGACGCTTCCATCTGTGGGCCCACGAGGCCATCATCGATGCATGCATGCATGCATCACTTTGACCAACATCGGGAGAGGTTAATTAATTTCACCATCGATGAGGATTCTTTTGGGTTGTACATATATTACGGCAGGAACATATAGTATGCGGTGAAGAGGGGGGAAGGGGACCATCATATGTAGTACACTTGATATGAACCTCGCTCTGTGTGGGTGCATGGTTTACGGTTTTTGAGGCATGTGGCACATCAAAGTTGTGCATTTTGGGTATTCAACATAAATATGTTTGGCCCACATGCAAAGCGGTGGTGGTTGTCCTCTCGCACCCACTTAAGAGGTTATGAGCGATATCGATGCTTTCCATCTATGGGCCTTCTTGGTCCATCACTTCTTTTTGCCTGACAATAAGAGAGGTTAATTTGACTTAGGAGGGGATTATTATTTTTGCTCTGGGATGATATGCATGATACACTTTGAGCACACACATATGCATGTGTATGCATGAATCCCTCCCATCGAGTCGAAGTGGCTAGTACAACAACACCATCATGAACCGATCTCGCTCTCTGTGGGGAACTAGTGTACGATTTTTGACACACGCGCTAGATCAATGTTGTTATTCAAACATGCATGCACACATCACCTCCATACATATGCATGTACTTGTTTCCTTCGAATGATACACTCCCTCGCATGGTTATCGGTGACAAGCCTATATATTCGTGGGCCCGCGTGGACATCCATGATCACCTTGACCAACAACAGGATAGGTTACCATGGCGGATTCTTCATTTGGTTAGTGTTGTATAGATCATGGTGAGATTCAGACCTAATTAAGTTTGAGCGCATATACTATGCACGCATGCATGCATATATGAATCCCCGCCGTTGGCTTGAAGTGTGGTGTAACATACATATACATCGTCAACCTAACCCTCACTCAGTGTGGGGATTTCTAGTTCGAAATCACGGTGCCACATCAAAGTTGTTCATTGTTACTCAAAAACACACCTCTCCATACATATGTTTGGGCCACACGCATGCATTGGTTGTCTCCAGGGACTAGCTACTATCGTGATTATTGTGAGCTAGCCCATCTCCGGGGTCGCATGGATGGCCACCAATTTTACCAACAATAAGAGAGAGGTTGTACGACCAAGGTGGATTATTCTTGGTCCGTTTTACGATCCATCTTGGTGAGATATATGACTCTCTGGCCCGCCGACTG